>NC_088409.1:1507615-1633691 GCF_034236695.1 Oncorhynchus nerka | reverse complement strand
ATAATGTACTATAGTCAGACAGTATAATGTACTATAGTCAGACAGTATAACAGACTATAGTCAGACAGTATAACAGACTATAGTCAGACAGTATAATATACTATAGACAGACAGTATAGTGTACTATGTCAGACAGTATAGTGTACTATAGTCAGACAGCATAACAGACTATAGTCAGACAGTATAATATACTATAGACAGACAGTATAGTGTACTATTATAGTCAGACAGTATAGTGTACTATAGTCAGACAGTATAATAACAGACTATAGTCAGACAGTATAGTGTACTATAGTCAGACAAGTATAACAGACTATAGTCAGACAGTATAATGTACTATAGTCAGACAGTATAATGTACTATAGTCAGACAGTATAATGTACTATAGTCAGACAGTATAATGTACTATAGTCAGACAGTATAGTGTATCATAGTCAGACAGTATAATGTACTATAGTCAGACAGTATAATGTACTATAGTCAGACAGTATAATGTACTATAGTCAGACAGTATAACAGACTATAGTCAGACAGTATAACAGACTATAGTCAGACAGGTAATATAATTATAGACAGACAGTATAGTGTACTATAGTCAGACAGTATAGTGTACTATAGTCAGACAGTATAATGTACTATAGTTAGACAGTATAATGTACTATAGTCAGACAGAATAACAGACTATAGTCAGACAGTATAATGTACTAGAGTCAGACAGTATAACAGACTATAGTCAGACAGTATAACAGACTATAGTCAGACAGTATAATATACTATAGACAGACAGTATAATGTACTATAGTCAGACAGTATAGTGTACTATAGTCAGACAGTATAATGTACTATAGTCAGACAGTATAATGTACTATAGTCAGACAGTATAATGTACTATAGTCAGACAGTATAACAGACTATAGTCAGACAGTATAACAGACTATAGTCAGACAGTATAATATACTATAGACAGACAGTATAGTGTACTATAGTCAGACAGTATAACAGACTATAGTCAGACAGTATAACAGACTATAGTCAGACAGTATAATATACTATAGACAGACAGTATAATGTACTATAGTCAGACAGTATAACAGATAATCAGTACTATAGTCAGACAGTATAATGTACAGACTATAATGTACTATAGTCAGACAGTATAATGTACTATAGTCAGACAGTATAACAGACTATAGTCAGACAGTATAATATACTATAGACAGACAGTATAGTGTACTATAGTCAGACAGTATAACAGACTATAGTCAGACAGTATAGTGTACTATAGTCAGACAGTATAATGTACTATAGTCAGACAGTATAATGTACTATAGTCAGACAGTATAACAGACTATAGTCAGACAGTATAATGTACTATAGTCAGACAGTATAATGTACTATAGTCAGACAGTATAATATACTATAGTCAGACAGTATAATGTACTATAGTCAGACAGTATAATGTACTATAGTCAGACAGTATAGTGTACTATAGTCAGACAGTATAATGTACTATAGTCAGACAGTATAATGTACTATAGTCAGACAGTATAATGTACTATAGTCAGACAGTATAACAGACTATAGTCAGACAGTATAACAGACTATAGTCAGACAGTATAATATACTATAGACAGACAGTATAGTGTACTATAGTCAGACAGTATAATGTACTATAGTCAGACAGTATAGTGTACTATAGTCAGACAGTATAATGTACTATAGTTAGACAGTATAATGTACTATAGTCAGACAGTATAACAGACTATAGTCAGACAGTATAATGTACTAGAGTCAGACAGTATAACAGACTATAGTCAGACAGTATAACAGACTATAGTCAGACAATATAATATACTATAGACAGACAGTATAGTGTACTATAGTCAGACAGTATAGTGTACTATAGTCAGACAGTATAATGTACTATAGTCAGACAGTATAATGTACTATAGTCAGACAGTATAATGTACTATAGTCAGACAGTATAGTGTACTATAGTCAGACAGTATAATGTACTATAGTCAGACAGTATAATGTACTATAGTCAGACAGTATAACAGACTATAGTCAGACAGTATAACAGACTATAGTCAGACAGTATAATATACTATAGACAGACAGTATAGTGTACTATAGTCAGACAGTATAGTGTACTATAGTCAGACAGTATAATGTACTATAGTCAGACAGTATAATGTACTATAGTCAGACAGTATAATGTACTATAGTCAGACAGTATAACAGACTATAGTCAGACAGTATAATATACTATAGACAGACAGTATAGTGTACTATAGTCAGACAGTATAGTGTACTATAGTCAGACAGTATAACAGACTATAGTCAGACAGTATAATGTACTATAGTCAGACAGTATAATGTACTATAGACAGACAGTATAGTGTACTATAGTCAGACAGTATAGTGTACTATAGTCAGACAGTATAATGTACTATAGTCAGACAGTATAATGTACTATAGTCAGACAGTATAATGTACTATAGTCAGACAGTATAACAGACTATAGTCAGACAGTATAACAGACTATAGTCAGACAGTATAACAGACTATAGTCAGACAGTATAATGTACTATAGTCAGACAGTATAATGTACAATAGTCAGACAGTATAATGTACTATAGTCAGACAGTATAACAGACTATAGTCAGACAGTATAACAGACTATAGTCAGACAGTATAATATACTATAGACAGACAGTATAGTGTACTATAGTCAGACAGTATAGTGTACTATAGTCAGACAGTATAATGTACTATAGTCAGACAGTATAATGTACTATAGTCAGACAGTATAATATACTATAGTCAGACAGTATAATGTACTATAGTCAGACAGTATAATATACTATAGTCAGACAGTATAATATACTATAGTCAGACAGTATAATATACTATAGACAGACAGTATAATATACTATAGTCAGACAGTATAATATACTATAGTCAGACAGTATAATGTACTATAGACAGACAGTATAGTGTACTATAGTCAGACAGTATAATGTACTATAGTCAGACAGTATAATGTACTATAGTCAGACAGTATAATGTACTATAGTCAGACAGTATAATATACTATAGTCAGACAGTATAATGTACTATAGTCAGACAGTATAATATACTATAGTCAGACAGTATAATATACTATAGTCAGACAGTATAATATACTATAGACAGACAGTATAATATACTATAGTCAGACAGTATAATATACTATAGTCAGACAGTATAATATACTATAGACAGACAGTATAGTGTACTATAGTCAGACAGTATAGTGTACTATAGTCAGACAGTATAATGTACTATAGTCAGACAGTATAATGTACTATAGTCAGACAGTATAATATACTATAGTCAGACAGTATAATGTACTATAGTCAGACAGTATAATGTACTATAGTCAGACAGTATAATATACTATAGTCAGACAGTATAATATACTATAGTCAGACAGTATAACAGACTATAGTCAGACAGTATAATGTACTATAGTCAGACAGTATAATATACTATAGTCAGACAGTATAATGTACTATAGTCAGACAGTATAATATACTATAGTCAGACAGTATAATATACTATAGTCAGACAGTATAACAGACTATAGTCAGACAGTATAATGTACTATAGTCAGACAGTATAATATACTATAGTCAGACAGTATAACAGACTATAGTCAGACAGTATAACAGACTATAGTCAGACAGTATAATGTACTATAGTCAGACAGTATAATATACTATAGTCAGACAGTATAATATACTATAGTCAGACAGTATAACAGACTATAGTCAGACAGTATAATGTACTATAGTCAGACAGTATAACAGACTATAGTCAGACAGTATAATATACTATAGTCAGACAGTATAACAGACTATAGTCAGACAGTATAATATACTATAGACAGACAGTATAGTGTACTATAGTCAGACAGTATAGTGTACTATAGTCAGACAGTATAGTGTACTATAGTCAGACAGTATAATGTACTATAGTCAGACAGTATAATGTACTATAGTCAGACAGTATAATGTACTATAGTCAGACAGTATAATGTACTAGAGTCAGACAGTATAATGTACTAGAGTCAGACAGTATAATGTACTAGAGTCAGACAGTATAATGTACTAGAGTCAGACAGTATAATGTACTAGAGTCAGACAGTATAATGTACTAGAGTCAGACAGTATAACAGACTATAGTCAGACAGTATAATGTACTATAGTCAGACAGTATAATATACTATAGTCAGACAGTATAACAGACTATAGTCAGACAGTATAATGTACTATAGTCAGACAGTATAATGTACTAGAGTCAGACAGTATAACAGACTATAGTCAGACAGTATAATGTACTATAGTCAGACAGTATAATGTACTATAGTCAGACAGTATAACAGACTATAGTCAGACAGTATAATGTACTATAGTCAGACAGTATAATGTACTATAGTCAGACAGTATAATATACTATAGTCAGACAGTATAATGTACTATAGTCAGACAGTATAATGTACTATAGTCAGACAGTATAGTGTACTATAGTCAGACAGTATAATGTACTATAGTCAGACAGTATAATGTACTATAGTCAGACAGTATAATGTACTATAGTCAGACAGTATAACAGACTATAGTCAGACAGTATAACAGACTATAGTCAGACAGTATAATATACTATAGACAGACAGTATAGTGTACTATAGTCAGACAGTATAGTGTACTATAGTCAGACAGTATAATGTACTATAGTCAGACAGTATAGTGTACTATAGTCAGACAGTATAATGTACTATAGTCAGACAGTATAATATACTATAGTCAGACAGTATAATATACTATAGTCAGACAGTATAACAGACTATAGTCAGACAGTATAATGTACTATAGTTAGACAGTATAATGTACTATAGTCAGACAGTATAACAGACTATAGTCAGACAGTATAACAGACTATAGTCAGACAGTATAATATACTATAGACAGACAGTATAGTGTACTATAGTCAGACAGTATAGTGTACTATAGTCAGACAGTATAACAGACTATAGTCAGACAGTATAGTGTACTATAGTCAGACAGTATAACAGACTATAGTCAGACAGTATAATGTACTATAGTCAGACAGTATAATGTACTATAGTCAGACAGTATAGTGTACTATAGTCAGACAGTATAATGTACTATAGTCAGACAGTATAATGTACTATAGTCAGACAGTATAATGTACTATAGTCAGACAGTATAACAGACTATAGTCAGACAGTATAACAGACTATAGTCAGACAGTATAATATACTATAGACAGACAGTATAGTGTACTATAGTCAGACAGTATAGTGTACTATAGTCAGACAGTATAATGTACTATAGTTAGACAGTATAATGTACTATAGTCAGACAGAATAACAGACTATAGTCAGACAGTATAATGTACTAGAGTCAGACAGTATAACAGACTATAGTCAGACAGTATAACAGACTATAGTCAGACAGTATAATATACTATAGACAGACAGTATAGTGTACTATAGTCAGACAGTATAGTGTACTATAGTCAGACAGTATAACAGACTATAGTCAGACAGTATAATATACTATAGACAGACAGTATAGTGTACTATAGTCAGACAGTATAATGTACTAGAGTCAGACAGTATAATGTACTAGAGTCAGACAGTATAATGTACTAGAGTCAGACAGTATAATGTACTAGAGTCAGACAGTATAATGTACTAGAGTCAGACAGTATAATGTACTAGAGTCAGACAGTATAACAGACTATAGTCAGACAGTATAATGTACTATAGTCAGACAGTATAATATACTATAGTCAGACAGTATAACAGACTATAGTCAGACAGTATAATGTACTATAGTCAGACAGTATAATGTACTAGAGTCAGACAGTATAACAGACTATAGTCAGACAGTATAATGTACTATAGTCAGACAGTATAATGTACTATAGTCAGACAGTATAATGTACTATAGTCAGACAGTATAACAGACTATAGTCAGACAGTATAATGTACTATAGTATATAATGTACTATAGTCAGACAGTATAATATACTATAGTCAGACAGTATAATGTACTATAGTCAGACAGTATAATGTACTATAGTCAGACAGTATAGTGTACTATAGTCAGACAGTATAATGTACTATAGTCAGACAGTATAATGTACTATAGTCAGACATAGTCAGACAGTATAATGTACTATAGTCAGACAGTATAACAGACTATAGTCAGACAGTATAACAGACTATAGTCAGACAGTATAATATACTATAGACAGACAGTATAGTGTACTATAGTCAGACAGTATAGTGTACTATAGTCAGACAGTATAATGTACTATAGTCAGACAGTATAGTGTACTATAGTCAGACAGTATAATGTACTATAGTCAGACAGTATAATATACTATAGTCAGACAGTATAATATACTATAGTCAGACAGTATAACAGACTATAGTCAGACAGTATAATGTACTATAGTTAGACAGTATAATGTACTATAGTCAGACAGTATAACAGACTATAGTCAGACAGTATAACAGACTATAGTCAGACAGTATAATATACTATAGACAGACATAGTATATAGTCAGACAGTATAGTGTACTATAGTCAGACAGTATAACAGACTATAGTCAGACAGTATAATATACTATAGACAGACAGTATAGTGTACTATAGTCAGACAGTATAGTGTACTATAGTCAGACAGTATAACAGACTATAATGTACTATAGTCAGACAGTATAACAGACTATAGTCAGACAGTATAACAGACTATAGTCAGACAGTATAATATACTATAGACAGACAGTATAGTGTACTATAGTCAGACAGTATAGTGTACTATAGTCAGACAGTATAATATACTATAGTCAGACAGTATAATATACTATAGTCAGACAGTATAACAGACTATAGTCAGACAGTATAATGTACTATAGTCAGACAGTATAATGTACTATAGTCAGACAGTATAATGTACTATAGTCAGACAGTATAACAGACTATAGTCAGACAGTATAATGTACTATAGTCAGACAGTATAATGTACTATAGTCAGACAGTATAATATACTATAGTCAGACAGTATAATGTACTATAGTCAGACAGTATAATGTACTATAGTCAGACAGTATAGTGTACTATAGTCAGACAGTATAATGTACTATAGTCAGACAGTATAATGTACTATAGTCAGACAGTATAATGTACTATAGTCAGACAGTATAACAGACTATAGTCAGACAGTATAACAGACTATAGTCAGACAGTATAATATACTATAGACAGACAGTATAGTGTACTATAGTCAGACAGTATAGTGTACTATAGTCAGACAGTATAATGTACTATAGTCAGACAGTATAGTGTACTATAGTCAGACAGTATAATGTACTATAGTCAGACAGTATAATATACTATAGTCAGACAGTATAATATACTATAGTCAGACAGTATAACAGACTATAGTCAGACAGTATAATGTACTATAGTTAGACAGTATAATGTACTATAGTCAGACAGTATAACAGACTATAGTCAGACAGTATAACAGACTATAGTCAGACAGTATAATATACTATAGACAGACAGTATAGTGTACTATAGTCAGACAGTATAGTGTACTATAGTCAGACAGTATAACAGACTATAGTCAGACAGTATAATATACTATAGACAGACAGTATAGTGTACTATAGTCAGACAGTATAGTGTACTATAGTCAGACAGTATAACAGACTATAGTCAGACAGTATAGTGTACTATAGTCAGACAGTATAACAGACTATAGTCAGACAGTATAATGTACTATAGTCAGACAGTATAATGTACTATAGTCAGACAGTATAATGTACTATAGTCAGACAGTATAATATACTACTATAATGACTATAGTCAGACAGTATAATGTACTATAGTCAGACAGTATAATGTACTATAGTCAGACAGTATAACAGACTATAGTCAGACAGTATAACAGACTATAGTCAGACAGTATAATATACTATAGACAGACAGTATAGTCAGACAGTATAATGTACTATAGTCAGACAGTATAATGTACTATAGTTAGACAGTATAATGTACTATAGTCAGACAGAATAACAGACTATAGTCAGACAGTATAATGTACTAGAGTCAGACAGTATAACAGACTATAGTCAGACAGTATAACAGACTATAGTCAGACAGTATAATATACTATAGACAGACAGTATAGTGTACTATAGTCAGACAGTATAGTGTACTATAGTCAGACAGTATAATGTACTATAGTTAGACAGTATAATGTACTATAGTCAGACAGTATAACAGACTATAGTCAGACAGTATAATGTACTATAGTCAGACAATATAACAGACTATAGTCAGACAGTATAACAGACTATAGTCAGACAGTATAATATACTATAGACAGACAGTATAGTGTACTATAGTCAGACAGTATAATGTACTATAGTCAGACAGTATAATATACTATAGACAGACAGTATAGTGTACTATAGTCAGACAGTATAACAGACTATAGTCAGACAGTATAATATACTATAGACAGACAGTATAGTGTACTATAGTCAGACAGTATAACAGACTATAGTCAGACAGTATAGTGTACTATAGTCAGACAGTATAATGTACTATAGTCAGACAGTATAATGTACTATAGTCAGACAGTATAACAGACTATAGTCAGACAGTATAATGTACTATAGTCAGACAGTATAACAGACTATAGTCAGACAGTATAATATACTATAGACAGACAGTATAGTGTACTATAGTCAGACAGTATAACAGACTATAGTCAGACAGTATAGTGTACTATAGTCAGACAGTATAATGTACTATAGTCAGACAGTATAATGTACTATAGTCAGACAGTATAACAGACTATAGTCAGACAGTATAATGTACTATAGTCAGACAGTATAATGTACTATAGTCAGACAGTATAATATACTATAGTCAGACAGTATAATGTACTATAGTCAGACAGTATAATGTACTATAGTCAGACAGTATAGTGTACTATAGTCAGACAGTATAATGTACTATAGTCAGACAGTATAATGTACTATAGTCAGACAGTATAATGTACTATAGTCAGACAGTATAACAGACTATAGTCAGACAGTATAACAGACTATAGTCAGACAGTATAATATACTATAGACAGACAGTATAGTGTACTATAGTCAGACAGTATAGTGTACTATAGTCAGACAGTATAGTGTACTATAGTCAGACAGTATAATGTACTATAGTTAGACAGTATAATGTACTATAGTCAGACAGTATAACAGACTATAGTCAGACAGTATAATGTACTAGAGTCAGACAGTATAACAGACTATAGTCAGACAGTATAACAGACTATAGTCAGACAATATAATATACTATAGTCAGACAGTATAGTGTACTATAGTCAGACAGTATAGTGTACTATAGTCAGACAGTATAGTGTACTATAGTCAGACAGTATAATGTACTATAGTCAGACAGTATAATGTACTATAGTCAGACAGTATAATGTACTATAGTCAGACAGTATAACAGACTATAGTCAGACAGTATAGTGTACTATAGTCAGACAGTATAGTGTACTATAGTCAGACAGTATAATGTACTATAGTCAGACAGTATAATGTACTATAGTCAGACAGTATAATGTACTATAGTCAGACAGTATAACAGACTATAGTCAGACAGTATAATATACTATAGACAGACAGTATAGTGTACTATAGTCAGACAGTATAGTGTACTATAGTCAGACAGTATAATGTACTATAGTTAGACAGTATAATGTACTATAGTCAGACAGTATAACAGACTATAGTCAGACAGTATAATGTACTAGAGTCAGACAGTATAATGTACTAGAGTCAGACAGTATAACAGACTATAGTCAGACAGTATAACAGACTATAGTCAGACAGTATAACAGACTATAGTCAGACAGTATAGTCTACTATAGTCAGACAGTATAGTGTACTATAGTCAGACAGTATAGTCTACTATAGTCAGACAGTATAGTGTACTATAGTCAGACAGTATAGTCTACTATAGTCAGACAGTATAATATACTATAGACAGACAGTATAGTGTACTATAGTCAGACAGTATAACAGACTATAGTCAGACAGTATAATATACTATAGACAGACAGTATAGTGTACTATAGTCAGACAGTATAATATACTATAGTCAGACAGTATAACAGACTATAGTCAGACAGTATAATATACTATAGACAGACAGTATAGTGTACTATAGTCAGACAGTATAATGTACTATAGTCAGACAGTATAATATACTATAGTCAGACAGTATAATGTACTATAGTCAGACAGTATAGTGTACTATAGTCAGACAGTATAATGTACTATAGTCAGACAGTATAATGTACTATAGTCAGACAGTATAGTGTACTATAGTCAGACAGTATAATGTACTATAGTCAGACAGTATAATGTACTATAGTCAGACAGTATAACAGACTATAGTCAGACAGTATAACAGACTATAGTCAGACAGTATAATATACTATAGACAGACAGTATAGTGTACTATAGTCAGACAGTATAATATACTATAGTCAGACAGTATAACAGACTATAGTCAGACAGTATAATATACTATAGACAGACAGTATAGTGTACTATAGTCAGACAGTATAATGTACTATAGTCAGACAGTATAATATACTATAGTCAGACAGTATAATGTACTATAGTCAGACAGTATAGTGTACTATAGTCAGACAGTATAATGTACTATAGTCAGACAGTATAATGTACTATAGTCAGACAGTATAGTGTACTATAGTCAGACAGTATAATGTACTATAGTCAGACAGTATAATGTACTATAGTCAGACAGTATAACAGACTATAGTCAGACAGTATAACAGACTATAGTCAGACAGTATAATATACTATAGACAGACAGTATAGTGTACTATAGTCAGACAGTATAATGTACTATAGTTAGACAGTATAATGTACTATAGTCAGACAGTATAATGTACTATAGTCATACAGTATAATGTACTATAGTCAGACAGTATAATGTACTATAGTCAGACAGTATAGTGTACTATAGTCAGACAGTATAATGTACTATAGTCAGACAGTATAATGTACTATAGTCAGACAGTATAACAGACTATAGTCAGACAGTATAACAGACTATAGTCAGACAGTATAATATACTATAGACAGACAGTATAGTGTACTATAGTCAGACAGTATAGTGTACTATAGTCAGACAGTATAATGTACTATAGTCAGACAGTATAATGTACTATAGTCAGACAGTATAATGTACTATAGTCAGACAGTATAACAGACTATAGTCAGACAGTATAACAGACTATAGTCAGACAGTATAATATACTATAGACAGACAGTATAGTGTACTATAGTCAGACAGTATAGTGTACTATAGTCAGACAGTATAACAGACTATAGTCAGACAGTATAATGTACTATAGTCAGACAGTATAATGTACTATAGACAGACAGTATAGTGTACTATAGTCAGACAGTATAATGTACTATAGTCAGACAGTATAATGTACTATAGTCAGACAGTATAATGTACTATAGTCAGACAGTATAAGAGACTATAGTCAGACAGTATAACAGACTATAGTCAGACAGTATAACAGACTATAGTCAGACAGTATAATGTACTATAGTCAGACAGTATAATGTACTATAGTCAGACAGTATAATGTACTATAGTCAGACAGTATAACAGACTATAGTCAGACAGTATAACAGACTATAGTCAGACAGTATAATATACTATAGACAGACAGTATAGTGTACTATAGTCAGACAGTATAGTGTACTATAGTCAGACAGTATAATGTACTATAGTCAGACAGTATAATGTACTATAGTCAGACAGTATAATATACTATAGTCAGACAGTATAATGTACTATAGTCAGACAGTATAATATACTATAGTCAGACAGTATAATATACTATAGTCAGACAGTATAATATACTATAGACAGACAGTATAATATACTATAGTCAGACAGTATAATATACTATAGTCAGACAGTATAATGTACTATAGACAGACAGTATAGTGTACTATAGTCAGACAGTATAGTGTACTATAGTCAGACAGTATAATGTACTATAGTCAGACAGTATAATGTACTATAGTCAGACAGTATAATATACTATAGTCAGACAGTATAATGTACTATAGTCAGACAGTATAATGTACTTATAGTCAGACAGTATAATATACTATAGTCAGACAGTATAATGTACTATAGTCAGACAGTATAATATACTATAGTCAGACAGTATAATATACTATAGTCAGACAGTATAACAGACTATAGTCAGACAGTATAATATACTATAGACAGACAGTATAGTGTACTATAGTCAGACAGTATAATGTACTATAGTCAGACAGTATAATATACTATAGTCAGACAGTATAATGTACTATAGTCAGACAGTATAGTGTACTATAGTCAGACAGTATAATGTACTATAGTCAGACAGTATAATGTACTATAGTCAGACAGTATAGTGTACTATAGTCAGACAGTATAATGTACTATAGTCAGACAGTATAATGTACTATAGTCAGACAGTATAACAGACTATAGTCAGACAGTATAACAGACTATAGTCAGACAGTATAATATACTATAGACAGACAGTATAGTGTACTATAGTCAGACAGTATAATATACTATAGTCAGACAGTATAACAGACTATAGTCAGACAGTATAATATACTATAGACAGACAGTATAGTGTACTATAGTCAGACAGTATAATGTACTATAGTCAGACAGTATAATATACTATAGTCAGACAGTATAATGTACTATAGTCAGACAGTATAGTGTACTATAGTCAGACAGTATAATGTACTATAGTCAGACAGTATAATGTACTATAGTCAGACAGTATAGTGTACTATAGTCAGACAGTATAATGTACTATAGTCAGACAGTATAATGTACTATAGTCAGACAGTATAACAGACTATAGTCAGACAGTATAACAGACTATAGTCAGACAGTATAATATACTATAGACAGACAGTATAGTGTACTATAGTCAGACAGTATAATGTACTATAGTTAGACAGTATAATGTACTATAGTCAGACAGTATAATGTACTATAGTCATACAGTATAATGTACTATAGTCAGACAGTATAATGTACTATAGTCAGACAGTATAGTGTACTATAGTCAGACAGTATAATGTACTATAGTCAGACAGTATAATGTACTATAGTCAGACAGTATAACAGACTATAGTCAGACAGTATAACAGACTATAGTCAGACAGTATAATATACTATAGACAGACAGTATAGTGTACTATAGTCAGACAGTATAGTGTACTATAGTCAGACAGTATAATGTACTATAGTCAGACAGTATAATGTACTATAGTCAGACAGTATAATGTACTATAGTCAGACAGTATAACAGACTATAGTCAGACAGTATAACAGACTATAGTCAGACAGTATAATATACTATGAACAGACAGTATAGTGTACTATAGTCAGACAGTATAGTGTACTATAGTCAGACAGTATAACAGACTATAGTCAGACAGTATAATGTACTATAGTCAGACAGTATAATGTACTATAGACAGACAGTATAGTGTACTATAGTCAGACAGTATAGTGTACTATAGTCAGACAGTATAATGTACTATAGTCAGACAGTATAATGTACTATAGTCAGACAGTATAATGTACTATAGTCAGACAGTATAAGAGACTATAGTCAGACAGTATAACAGACTATAGTCAGACAGTATAACAGACTATAGTCAGACAGTATAATGTACTATAGTCAGACAGTATAATGTACTATAGTCAGACAGTATAACAGACTATAGTCAGACAGTATAACAGACTATAGTCAGACAGTATAATATACTATAGACAGACAGTATAGTGTACTATAGTCAGACAGTATAGTGTACTATAGTCAGACAGTATAATGTACTATAGTCAGACAGTATAATATACTATAGTCAGACAGTATAATATACTATAGTCAGACAGTATAATGTACTATAGTCAGACAGTATAATATACTATAGTCAGACAGTATAATATACTATAGTCAGACAGTATAATATACTATAGACAGACAGTATAATATACTATAGTCAGACAGTATAATATACTATAGTCAGACAGTATAATGTACTATAGACAGACAGTATAGTGTACTATAGTCAGACAGTATAGTGTACTATAGTCAGACAGTATAATGTACTATAGTCAGACAGTATAATGTACTATAGTCAGACAGTATAATATACTATAGTCAGACAGTATAATGTACTATAGTCAGACAGTATAATATACTATAGTCAGACAGTATAATATACTATAGTCAGACAGTATAACAGACTATAGTCAGACAGTATAATGTACTATAGTCAGACAGTATAATATACTATAGTCAGACAGTATAATGTACTATAGTCAGACAGTATAATATACTATAGTCAGACAGTATAATATACTATAGTCAGACAGTATAACAGACTATAGTCAGACAGTATAATATACTATAGTCAGACAGTATAATATACTATAGTTAGACAGTATAACAGACTATAGTCAGACAGTATAACAGACTATAGTCAGACAGTATAATATACTATAGTCAGACAGTATAATATACTATAGTCAGACAGTATAATATACTATAGTCAGACAGTATAACAGACTATAGTCAGACAGTATAATGTACTATAGTCAGACAGTATAACAGACTATAGTCAGACAGTATAATATACTATAGTCAGACAGTATAACAGACTATAGTCAGACAGTATAATATACTATAGACAGACAGTATAGTGTACTATAGTCAGACAGTATAGTGTACTATAGTCAGACAGTATAGTGTACTATAGTCAGACAGTATAATGTACTATAGTCAGACAGTATAATGTACTATAGTCAGACAGTATAATGTACTATAGTCAGACAGTATAATGTACTAGAGTCAGACAGTATAATGTACTAGAGTCAGACAGTATAATGTACTAGAGTCAGACAGTATAATGTACTAGAGTCAGACAGTATAATGTACTAGAGTCAGACAGTATAATGTACTAGAGTCAGACAGTATAACAGACTATAGTCAGACAGTATAATGTACTATAGTCAGACAGTATAATATACTATAGTCAGACAGTATAACAGACTATAGTCAGACAGTATAATGTACTATAGTCAGACAGTATAATGTACTAGAGTCAGACAGTATAACAGACTATAGTCAGACAGTATAATGTACTATAGTCAGACAGTATAATGTACTATAGTCAGACAGTATAATGTACTATAGTCAGACAGTATAACAGACTATAGTCAGACAGTATAATGTACTATAGTCAGACAGTATAATGTACTATAGTCAGACAGTATAATATACTATAGTCAGACAGTATAATGTACTATAGTCAGACAGTATAATGTACTATAGTCAGACAGTATAGTGTACTATAGTCAGACAGTATAATGTACTATAGTCAGACAGTATAATGTACTATAGTCAGACAGTATAATGTACTATAGTCAGACAGTATAACAGACTATAGTCAGACAGTATAATATACTATAGACAGACAGTATAGTGTACTATAGTCAGACAGTATAGTGTACTATAGTCAGACAGTATAATGTACTATAGTCAGACAGTATAGTGTACTATAGTCAGACAGTATAATGTACTATAGTCAGACAGTATAATGTACTATAGTCAGACAGTATAACAGACTATAGTCAGACAGTATAATGTACTATAGTCAGACAGTATAACAGACTATAGTCAGACAGTATAACAGACTATAGTCAGACAGTATAACAGACTATAGTCAGACAGTATAATGTACTATAGTCAGACAGTATAATGTACTATAGTCAGACAGTATAGTGTACTATAGTCAGACAGTATAATGTACTATAGTCAGACAGTATAGTGTACTATAGTCAGACAGTATAATGTACTATAGTCAGACAGTATAGTGTACTATAGTCAGACAGTATAATGTACTATAGTCAGACAGTATAACAGACTATAGTCAGACAGTATAACAGACTATAGTCAGACAGTATAATATACTATAGACAGACAGTATAGTGTACTATAGTCAGACAGTATAGTGTACTATAGTCAGACAGTATAATGTACTATAGTTAGACAGTATAATGTACTAGAGTCAGACAGTATAACAGACTATAGTCAGACAGTATAACAGACTATAGTCAGACAGTATAATATACTATAGACAGACAGTATAGTGTACTATAGTCAGACAGTATAACAGACTATAGTCAGACAGTATAATGTACTATAGTCAGACAGTATAATGTACTATAGTCAGACAGTATAATATACTATAGTCAGACAGTATAATGTACTATAGTCAGACAGTATAATGTACTATAGTCAGACAGTATAGTGTACTATGGTCAGACAGTATAATGTACTATAGTCAGACAGTATAATGTACTATAGTCAGACAGTATAATGTACTATAGTCAGACAGTATAACAGACTATAGTCAGACAGTATAACAGACTATAGTCAGACAGTATAATATACTATAGACAGACAGTATAGTGTACTATAGTCAGACAGTATAGTGTACTATAGTCAGACAGTATAGTGTACTATAGTCAGACAGTATAATGTACTATAGTTAGACAGTATAATGTACTATAGTCAGACAGTATAACAGACTATAGTCAGACAGTATAATGTACTAGAGTCAGACAGTATAACAGACTATAGTCAGACAGTATAACAGACTATAGTCAGACAATATAATATACTATAGACAGACAGTATAGTGTACTATAGTCAGACAGTATAGTGTACTATAGTCAGACAGTATAGTGTACTATAGTCAGACAGTATAATGTACTATAGTCAGACAGTATAATGTACTATAGTCAGACAGTATAATGTACTATAGTCAGACAGTATAACAGACTATAGTCAGACAGTATAGTGTACTATAGTCAGACAGTATAGTGTACTATAGTCAGACAGTATAATGTACTATAGTCAGACAGTATAATGTACTATAGTCAGACAGTATAATGTACTATAGTCAGACAGTATAACAGACTATAGTCAGACAGTATAATATACTATAGACAGACAGTATAGTGTACTATAGTCAGACAGTATAGTGTACTATAGTCAGACAGTATAATGTACTATAGTTAGACAGTATAATGTACTATAGTCAGACAGTATAACAGACTATAGTCAGACAGTATAATGTACTAGAGTCAGACAGTATAATGTACTATAGTTAGACAGTATAATGTACTATAGTCAGACAGTATAACAGACTATAGTCAGACAGTATAGTGTACTATAGTCAGACAGTATAATGTACTATAGTCAGACAGTATAACAGACTATAGTCAGACAGTATAACAGACTATATTCAGACAGTATAGTGTACTATAGACAGACAGTATAGTGTACTATAGTCAGACAGTATAACAGACTATAGTCAGACAGTATAATATACTATAGACAGACAGTATAGTGTACTATAGTCAGACAGTATAATATACTATAGTCAGACAGTATAACAGACTATAGTCAGACAGTATAATATACTGTAGACAGACAGTATAGTGTACTATAGTCAGACAGTATAATGTACTATATTCAGACAGTATAATATACTATAGTCAGACAGTATAATGTACTATAGTCAGACAGTATAGTGTACTATAGTCAGACAGTATAATGTACTATAGTCAGACAGTATAATGTACTATAGTCAGACAGTATAGTGTACTATAGTCAGACAGTATAATGTACTATAGTCAGACAGTATAATGTACTATAGTCAGACAGTATAACAGACTATAGTCAGACAGTATAACAGCCTATAGTCAGACAGTATATTATACTATAGACAGACAGTATAGTGTACTATAGTCAGACAGTATAATATACTATAGTCAGACAGTATAACAGACTATAGTCAGACAGTATAATATACTATAGACAGACAGTATAGTGTACTATAGTCAGACAGTATAATGTACTATAGTCAGACAGTATAATATACTATAGTCAGACAGTATAATGTACTATAGTCAGACAGTATAGTGTACTATAGTCAGACAGTATAATGTACTATAGTCAGACAGTATAATGTACTATAGTCAGACAGTATAGTGTACTATAGTCAGACAGTATAATGTACTATAGTCAGACAGTATAATGTACTATAGTCAGACAGTATAACAGACTATAGTCAGACAGTATAACAGACTATAGTCAGACAGTATAATATACTATAGACAGACAGTATAGTGTACTATAGTCAGACAGTATAATGTACTATAGTCAGACAGTATAATATATAGTCAGACAGTATAATGTACTATAGTCAGACAGTATAATGTACTATAGTCAGACAGTATAACAGACTATAGTCAGACAGTATAACAGACTATAGTCAGACAGTATAACAGACTATAGTCACAGTATAATGTACATAGTCAGACAGTATAATATACTATAGTCAGACAGTATAATATACTATAGTCAGACAGTATAACAGACTATAGTCAGACAGTATAATGTACTATAGTCAGACAGTATAACAGACTATAGTCAGACAGTATAATATACTATAGTCAGACAGTATAACAGACTATAGTCAGACAGTATAACAGACTATTGTCAGACAGTATAATATACTATAGACAGACAGTATAGTGTACTATAGTCAGACAGTATAGTGTACTATAGTCAGACAGTATAGTGTACTATAGTCAGACAGTATAATGTACTATAGTCAGACAGTATAATGTACTATAGTCAGACAGTATAATGTACTATAGTCAGACAGTATAATGTACTAGAGTCAGACAGTATAATGTACTAGAGTCAGACAGTATAATGTACTAGAGTCAGACAGTATAATGTACTAGAGTCAGACAGTATAATGTACTAGAGTCAGACAGTATAATGTACTAGAGTCAGACAGTATAACAGACTATAGTCAGACAGTATAACAGACTATAGTCAGACAGTATAGTGTACTATAGACAGACAGTATAGTGTACTATAGTCAGACAGTATAACAGACTATAGTCAGACAGTATAATATACTATAGACAGACAGTATAGTGTACTATAGTCAGACAGTATAATATACTATAGTCAGACAGTATAACAGACTATAGTCAGACAGTATAATATACTGTAGACAGACAGTATAGTGTACTATAGTCAGACAGTATAATGTACTATATTCAGACAGTATAATATACTATAGTCAGACAGTATAATGTACTATAGTCAGACAGTATAGTGTACTATAGTCAGACAGTATAATGTACTATAGTCAGACAGTATAATGTACTATAGTCAGACAGTATAGTGTACTATAGTCAGACAGTATAATGTACTATAGTCAGACAGTATAATGTACTATAGTCAGACAGTATAACAGACTATAGTCAGACAGTATAACAGCCTATAGTCAGACAGTATAATATACTATAGACAGACAGTATAGTGTACTATAGTCAGACAGTATAATATACTATAGTCAGACAGTATAACAGACTATAGTCAGACAGTATAATATACTATAGACAGACAGTATAGTGTACTATAGTCAGACAGTATAATGTACTATAGTCAGACAGTATAATATACTATAGTCAGACAGTATAATGTACTATAGTCAGACAGTATAGTGTACTATAGTCAGACAGTATAATGTACTATAGTCAGACAGTATAATGTACTATAGTCAGACAGTATAGTGTACTATAGTCAGACAGTATAATGTACTATAGTCAGACAGTATAATGTACTATAGTCAGACAGTATAATGACTATAGTCAGACAGTATAACAGACTATAGTCAGACAGTATAATATACTATAGACAGACAGTATAGTGTACTATAGTCAGACAGTATAGTGTACTATAGTCAGACAGTATAATGTACTATAGTCAGACAGTATAATGTACTATAGTCAGACAGTATAATGTACTATAGTCAGACAGTATAATGTACTAGAGTCAGACAGTATAATGTACTAGAGTCAGACAGTATAATGTACTAGAGTCAGACAGTATAATGTACTAGAGTCAGACAGTATAATGTACTAGAGTCAGACAGTATAATGTACTAGAGTCAGACAGTATAACAGACTATAGTCAGACAGTATAACAGACTATAGTCAGACAGTATAGTGTACTATAGACAGACAGTATAGTGTACTATAGTCAGACAGTATAACAGACTATAGTCAGACAGTATAATATACTATAGACAGACAGTATAGTGTACTATAGTCAGACAGTATAATATACTATAGTCAGACAGTATAACAGACTATAGTCAGACAGTATAATATACTGTAGACAGACAGTATAGTGTACTATAGTCAGACAGTATAATGTACTATATTCAGACAGTATAATATACTATAGTCAGACAGTATAATGTACTATAGTCAGACAGTATAGTGTACTATAGTCAGACAGTATAATGTACTATAGTCAGACAGTATAATGTACTATAGTCAGACAGTATAGTGTACTATAGTCAGACAGTATAATGTACTATAGTCAGACAGTATAATGTACTATAGTCAGACAGTATAACAGACTATAGTCAGACAGTATAACAGCCTATAGTCAGACAGTATAATATACTATAGACAGACAGTATAGTGTACTATAGTCAGACAGTATAATATACTATAGTCAGACAGTATAACAGACTATAGTCAGACAGTATAATATACTATAGACAGACAGTATAGTGTACTATAGTCAGACAGTATAATGTACTATAGTCAGACAGTATAATATACTATAGTCAGACAGTATAATGTACTATAGTCAGACAGTATAGTGTACTATAGTCACACAGTATAATGTACTATAGTCAGACAGTATAATGTACTATAGTCAGACAGTATAGTACTATAGTCAGACAGTATAATGTACTATAGTCAGACAGTATAATGTACTATAGTCAGACAGTATAACAGACTATAGTCAGACAGTATAACAGACTATAGTCAGACAGTATAATATACTATAGACAGACAGTATAGTGTACTATAGTCAGACAGTATAGTGTACTATAGTCAGACAGTATAATGTACTATAGTCAGACAGTATAATGTACTATAGTCAGACAGTATAATGTACTATAGTCAGACAGTATAACAGACTATAGTCAGACAGTATAACAGACTATAGTCAGACAGTATAACAGACTATAGTCAGACAGTATAATGTACTATAGTCAGACAGTATAATATACTATAGTCAGACAGTATAATATACTATAGTCAGACAGTATAACAGACTATAGTCAGACAGTATAATGTACTATAGTCAGACAGTATAGTGTACTATAGTCAGACAGTATAATGTACTATAGTCAGACAGTATAATGTACTATAGTCAGACAGTATAGTGTACTATAGTCAGACAGTATAATGTACTATAGTCAGACAGTATAATGTACTATAGTCAGACAGTATAACAGACTATAGTCAGACAGTATAACAGACTATAGTCAGACAGTATAATATACTATAGACAGACAGTATAGTGTACTATAGTCAGACAGTATAGTGTACTATAGTCAGACAGTATAATGTACTATAGTCAGACAGTATAATGTACTATAGTCAGACAGTATAATGTACTATAGTCAGACAGTATAACAGACTATAGTCAGACAGTATAACAGACTATAGTCAGACAGTATAACAGACTATAGTCAGACAGTATAATGTACTATAGTCAGACAGTATAATATACTATAGTCAGACAGTATAATATACTATAGTCAGACAGTATAACAGACTATAGTCAGACAGTATAATGTACTATAGTCAGACAGTATAACAGACTATAGTCAGACAGTATAATATACTATAGTCAGACAGTATAACAGACTATAGTCAGACAGTATAACAGACTATTGTCAGACAGTATAATATACTATAGACAGACAGTATAGTGTACTATAGTCAGACAGTATAGTGTACTATAGTCAGACAGTATAGTGTACTATAGTCAGACAGTATAATGTACTATAGTCAGACAGTATAATGTACTATAGTCAGACAGTATAATGTACTATAGTCAGACAGTATAATGTACTAGAGTCAGACAGTATAATGTACTAGAGTCAGACAGTATAATGTACTAGAGTCAGACAGTATAATGTACTAGAGTCAGACAGTATAATGTACTAGAGTCAGACAGTATAATGTACTAGAGTCAGACAGTATAACAGACTATAGTCAGACAGTATAATGTACTATAGTCAGACAGTATAATGTACTATAGTCAGACAGTATAACAGACTATAGTCAGACAGTATAATATACTATAGTTAGACAGTATAACAGACTATAGTCAGACAGTATAATATACTATAGTCAGACAGTATAACAGACTATAGTCAGACAGTATAACAGACTATAGTCAGACAGTATAATATACTATAGACAGACAGTATAGTGTACTATAGTCAGACAGTATAGTGTACTATAGTCAGACAGTATAGTGTACTATAGTCAGACAGTATAATGTACTATAGTCAGACAGTATAATGTACTATAGTCAGACAGTATAATGTACTATAGTCAGACAGTATAATATACTATAGTCAGACAGTATAATGTACTATAGTCAGACAGTATAATGTACTATAGTCAGACAGTATAGTGTACTATAGTCAGACAGTATAATGTACTATAGTCAGACAGTATAATGTACTATAGTCAGACAGTATAACAGACTATAGTCAGACAGTATAATGTACTATAGTCAGACAGTATAATGTACTATAGTCAGACAGTATAATGTACTATAGTCAGACAGTATAATGTACTATAGTCAGACAGTATAATGTACTATAGTCAGACAGTATAATGTACTATAGTCAGACAGTATAATGTACTATAGTCAGACAGTATAGTCTACTATAGTCAGACAGTATAATATACTATAGTCAGACAGTATAGTGTACTATAGTCAGACAGTATAACATACTATAGTCAGACAGTATAATGTACTATAGTCAGACAGTATAACAGACTATAGTCAGACAGTATAATGTACTATAGTCAGACAGTATAACAGACTATAGTCAGACAGTATAATGTACTATAGTCAGACAGTATAATGTACTATAGTCAGACAGTATAACATACTATAGTCAGACAGTATAATATACTATAGACAGACAGTATAATGTACTATAGTCAGACAGTATAATGTACTAGAGTCAGACAGTATAATATACTATAGTCAGACAGTATAACAGACTATAGTCAGACAGTATAACAGACTATAGTCAGACAGTATAATGTACTATAGTCAGACAGTATAATGTACTATAGTCAGACAGTATAATGTACTATAGTCAGACAGTATAACAGACTATAGTCAGACAGTATAATGTACTATAGTCAGACAGTATAATGTACTATAGACAGACAGTATAGTGTACTATAGTCAGACAGTATAACAGACTAGAGTCAGACAGTATAATGTACTATAGTCAGACAGTATAATGTACTATAGTCAGACAGTATAACAGACTGTAGTCACATTGCTCTGCAGTTACAGGAGCCTTTCCCAGTGGATGACCTTTCTCTCTTCAGCTTTAAAGAAACAGAGAGAAAAAGAGACTGGCAAATCCAGTGATAATGTGTCAATGTTAACCACTTACAATTAAAACTGTGATTTATGTTGCAGAAAGCTTTTAAATGACACAGCAGCATTACAATATAGATTCCCCCTGTCATTAGCATAATAGTTTTATTGTTGCATAATTAAGAAATCTAAAATGTGTCTACCTGGCTAAGCTTTACTACGTATCAGGGACTGTTAGATGGGCAAACGTATCCACACACACGACGGAACATGGGTCAATGGCAGACGGGATCGAGGTGATGATTAAATCATTAAAATGTTGTCAGCGCTTCACAGAGCAGAGAAAAATTAACTTCCTACCAAACCACATTTTTCTGCTGAACATGAAATAATGCTTTTGTGCCAGTCTAATTACAAAGCGAACATCTGATAGAGTCAGCATCCGGGGGGGATTACCACATGCATGAGTATTAGACCTCATTACCAGCTTGACTGCTAAATTATTACATCTTGTAATTGGATGGTGAGATTTCTACTCAGATTGGCTGGGTTTCTGGAAGATTGTAATTACAGGCTTGGTTGGTTTGCGACTTATCACAGTGAGCAGGAGGAGGTGAAAAACAGGCTGTAACCCTCTCACAGCACCCGTTCAGCCCTCTGTTTATTAGACCAAACAGAGCTGTTTGGTGAAGGGGAGACATTTATTACCAGCTGACAAATGGGGGGGTTCATTTATTTAACCTGGCTGATCTATTTCAGCTGAATGTAGAAACAAGCCATCCGTTTTATGATGGAGTCAACGCCTCCATTATCTAGAGGCTAACTGACTGGTAAAGCACCCATCTGCCAGCTGATTTCATTTACCTTATGTTACTAAACACACAGTGCTATAGGAAATAGGAAGGAATACACATACCATCAACTTGGCGTGTGTGTGTGTGTGTGTGTGTGTGTGTGTGTGTGTGTGTGTGTGTGTGTGTGTGTGTGTGTGTGTGTGTGTGTGTGTGTGTGTGTGTGTGTGTGTGTGTGTGTGTGTGTGTGTGTGTGTGTGTGTGTGTGTGTGTGTGTGTGTGTGTGTGTGTGTGTGTGTGTGTGTGTGTGTGTGTGTGTGTGTGTGGTGTGTGTGTGTGTGTGTGTGTGTGTGTGTGTGTGTGTGTGTGTGTGTGTGTGTGTGTGTGTGTGTGTGGTGTGTGTGTGTGTGTGTGTGTGTGTGTGTGTGTGTGTGTGTGTGAACTCACATGTGCTCTTATGTATGCTATTGTTGATCTGTGTCAAAGCTGTAGTCAGATGTTATAGCTGTGCAGGAATGCCTTGCTGATTTAAATCTTGTTCTACGGGAAAAACGAAATACACGTTGTTTTCAAACTCTCATAAGAATATTTCAGATGAACTGCATGTTCCCTCATTAGATGTTTGTCCAATCCAACTTGTTCCTGCACATACAGTGCATTCGGAAAGCATTCAGACCTCCTCCATTTAACCACATTTTTTAACGTTATAGCCTTGCTCTAAAATGGATCAAATTAAAACATGTCCTCATCAATCTACTACACACAATACCCCATAATGACATCACAACACCCCATAATGACATCACAATACCCCATAATGACATCACAATAACCCATAATGACATCACAATACCCCATAATGACATCACAATACCCCATTTTTTTCAAATGTATGTAATAAATATATATATATAAAATGGAAATATCTTATTTACATAAGTATTCAGGCCCTTTTCTATGAGATTCAAAATTGAGCTCAGGTGCATCCTGTTTCCATTGATCATCCTTGAGATTATGATGTGGTACGGTTGGACGCAGGTGCAGAGAAGAGATCAGATGAGGAATCAGGGGTTAAGGATAAACATAGTAATACTTCACTGAGATAAGGTGAAGGATCACTGGATCACTGTACACTTGAAAAACCAACAAATACTAAGTCTCAAACTCACTCAGGAAGCAAAGGACCACAGAAAACACACCTCTTTTAACAGGGAAACAATCATGAAAAAACAAGACACACCTGAGTCCAATAAAATTCCCTAGGGCAGTCTCTGCCGCCCTCTGGTGCCAAGAGGAACCATGACAGAGATGTTTCTACAACTTGATTGGAGTCCACCTGTGGTAAATTACATGTATTGGACATTATTTGGAAAGGCAAACACATCAAATCAAATCAAATTGTATTGGTCACAAACACATGGTTAGCAGATGTCATTGTGAGTGTAGCGAAATGCTTGTGCTTCTAGTTCCAACAGTGCAGCAATATATAAGTAATATACATAAATTCCACAACAAATACCTAATACACACAAATATATGTAAAGGAATGGAATAACAATATATACATATAAATATCTGGATGAGCAATGACAGATGCAATAGATAGTCTAGAATGCAGTATATACAATTGAGATGAGTAATGCAAGATATGTAAACATTACCAGCCTCTACCCCCAAGCCATAAAAACTGCTGAACAACTAATCAAATGGCCACCTGACTATTTACATTGACCCCCCATTTGTTTGTACCCTGTCTACTTCTGTTTATTATCTATGTGTAGTCACTTTACCGCTACCTACATGTACACTGCTGCTACTCTCTGTTTATTATAGTGTAGTCACTTTACCGCTACCTACATGTACACTGCTGCTACTCTCTGTTTATTATAGTGTAGTCACTTTACCGCTACCTACATGTACACTGCTGCTACTCTCTGTTTATTATCTATGTGTAGTCACTTTACCGCTACCTACATGTACACTGCTGCTACTCTCTGTTTATTATCTATGTGTAGTCACTTTACCGCTACCTACATGTACACTGCTGCTACTCTCTGTTTATTATAGTGTAGTCACTTTACCGCTACCTACATGTACACTGCTGCTACTCTCTGTTTATTATTTATGTGTAGTCACTTTACCGCTACCTACATGTACACTGCTGCTACTCTCTGTTTATTATCTATGTGTAGTCACTTTACCGCTACCTACATGTACACTGCTGCTACTCTCTGTTTATTATAGTGTAGTCACTTTACCGCTACCTACATGTACACTGCTGCTACTCTCTGTTTATTATCTATGTGTAGTCACTTTACCGCTACCTACATGTACACTGCTGCTACTCTCTGTTTATTATAGTGTAGTCACTTTACCGCTACCTACATGTACACTGCTGCTACTCTCTGTTTATTATCTATGTGTAGTCACTTTACCGCTACCTACATGTACACTGCTGCTACTCTCTGTTTATTATAGTGTAGTCACTTTACCGCTACCTACATGTACACTGCTGCTACTCTCTGTTTATTATAGTGTAGTCACTTTACCGCTACCTACATGTACACTGCTGCTACTCTCTGTTTATTATCTATGTGTAGTCACTTTACCGCTACCTACATGTACACTGCTGCTACTCTCTGTTTATTATCTATGTGTAGTCACTTTACCGCTACCTACATGTACACTGCTGCTACTCTCTGTTTATTATCTATGTGTAGTCACTTTACCGCTACCTACATGTACACTGCTGCTACTCTCTGTTTATTATCTATGTGTAGTCACTTTACCGCTACCTACATGTACACTGCTGCTACTCACTGTTTATTATCTATGTGTAGTCACTTTACCGCTACCTACATGTACACTGCTGCTACTCTCTGTTTATTATAGTGTAGTCACTTTACCGCTACCTACATGTACACTGCTGCTACTCTCTGTTTATTATCTATGTGTAGTCACTTTACCGCTACCTACATGTACACTGCTGCTACTCTCTGTTTATTATAGTGTAGTCACTTTACCGCTACCTACATGTACACTGCTGCTACTCTCTGTTTATTATCTATGTGTAGTCACTTTACCACTACCTACATGTACACTGCTGCTACTCTCTGTTTATTATCTATGTGTAGTCACTTTACCGCTACCTACATGTACACTACTGCTACTCACTGTTTATTATAGTGTAGTCACTTTACCGCTACCTACATGTACACTGCTGCTACTCTCTGTTTATTATCTATGTGTAGTCACTTTACCGCTACCTACATGTACACTGCTGCTACTCTCTGTTTATTATCTATGTGTAGTCACTTTACCACTACCTACATGTACACTGCTGCTACTCTGTTTATTATCTATGTGTAGTCACTTTACCGCTACCTACATGTACACTGCTGCTACTCACTGTTTATTATAGTGTAGTCACTTTACCGCTACCTACATGTACACTGCTGCTACTCTCTGTTTATTATCTATGTGTAGTCACTTTACCACTACCTACATGTACACTGCTGCTACTCTCTGTTTATTATCTATGTGTAGTCACTTTACCGCTACCTACATGTACACTGCTGCTACTCTCTGTTTATTATTTATGTGTAGTCACTTTACCGCTACCTACATGTACACTGCTGCTACTCTCTGTTTATTATAGTGTAGTCACTTTACCGCTACCTACATGTACACTGCTGCTACTCTCTGTTTATTATCTATGTGTAGTCACTTTACCACTACCTACATGTACACTGCTGCTACTCTCTGTTTATTATCTATGTGTAGTCACTTTACCGCTACCTACATGTACACTACTGCTACTCACTGTTTATTATAGTGTAGTCACTTTACCGCTACCTACATGTACACTGCTGCTACTCTCTGTTTATTATCTATGTGTAGTCACTTTACCGCTACCTACATGTACACTGCTGCTACTCTCTGTTTATTATCTATGTGTAGTCACTTTACCGCTACCTACATGTACACTGCTGCTACTCTCTGTTTATTATCTATGTGTAGTCACTTTACCGCTACCTACATGTACACTGCTGCTACTCACTGTTTATTATAGTGTAGTCACTTTACCGCTACCTACATGTACACTGCTGCTACTCTCTGTTTATTATCTATGTGTAGTCACTTTACCACTACCTACATGTACACTGCTGCTACTCTCTGTTTATTATCTATGTGTAGTCACTTTACCGCTACCTACATGTACACTGCTGCTACTCACTGTTTATTATAGTGTAGTCACTTTACCGCTACCTACATGTACACTGCTGCTACTCTCTGTTTATTATCTATGTGTAGTCACTTTACCACTACCTACATGTACACTGCTGCTACTCTCTGTTTATTATCTATGTGTAGTCACTTTACTACCTACATGTACACTGCTGCTACTCTCTGTTTATTATAGTGTAGTCACTTTACCGCTACCTACATGTACACTGCTGCTACTCTCTGTTTATTATAGTGTAGTCACTTTACCGCTACCTACATGTACACTGCTGCTACTCTCTGTTTATTATAGTGTAGTCACTTTACCGCTACCTACATGTACACTGCTGCTACTGTTTATTATCTATGTGTAGTCACTTTACCGCTACCTACATGTACACTGCTGCTACTCTCTGTTTATTATCTATGTGTAGTCACTTTACCGCTACCTACATGTACACTGCTGCTACTCTCTGTTTATTATCTATGTGTAGTCACTTTACCGCTACCTACATGTACACTGCTGCTACTCTCTGTTTATTATAGTGTAGTCACTTTACCACTACCTACATGTACACTGCTGCTACTCTCTGTTTATTATCTATGTGTAGTCACTTTACCGCTACCTACATGTACACTGCTGCTACTCTCTGTTTATTATCTATGTGTAGTCACTTTACCGCTACCTACATGTACACTGGTGCTACTCTCTGTTTATTATCTATGTGTAGTCACTTTACCGCTACCTACATGTACACTGCTGCTACTCTCTGTTTATTATAGTGTAGTCACTTTACCGCTACCTACATGTACACTGCTGCTACTCTCTGTTTATTATAGTGTAGTCACTTTACCGCTACCTACATGTACACTGCTGCTACTCACTGTTTATTATAGTGTAGTCACTTTACCGCTACCTACATGTACACTGCTGCTACTCTCTGTTTATTATCTATGTGTAGTCACTTTACCACTACCTACATGTACACTGCTGCTACTCTCTGTTTATTATCTATGTGTAGTCACTTTACCGCTACCTACATGTACACTACTGCTACTCACTGTTTATTATAGTGTAGTCACTTTACCGCTACCTACATGTACACTGCTGCTACTCTCTGTTTATTATCTATGTGTAGTCACTTTACCGCTACCTACATGTACACTGCTGCTACTCTCTGTTTATTATCTATGTGTAGTCACTTTACCGCTACCTACATGTACACTGCTGCTACTCTCTGTTTATTATCTATGTGTAGTCACTTTACCGCTACCTACATGTACACTGCTGCTACTCACTGTTTATTATAGTGTAGTCACTTTACCGCTACCTACATGTACACTGCTGCTACTCTCTGTTTATTATCTATGTGTAGTCACTTTACCACTACCTACATGTACACTGCTGCTACTCTCTGTTTATTATCTATGTGTAGTCACTTTACCGCTACCTACATGTACACTGCTGCTACTCACTGTTTATTATAGTGTAGTCACTTTACCGCTACCTACATGTACACTGCTGCTACTCTCTGTTTATTATCTATGTGTAGTCACTTTACCACTACCTACATGTACACTGCTGCTACTCTCTGTTTATTATCTATGTGTAGTCACTTTACCGCTACCTACATGTACACTGCTGCTACTCTCTGTTTATTATAGTGTAGTCACTTTACCGCTACCTACATGTACACTGCTGCTACTCTCTGTTTATTATCTATGTGTAGTCACTTTACCACTACCTACATGTACACTGCTGCTACTCTCTGTTTATTATTTATGTGTAGTCACTTTACCGCTACCTACATGTACACTGCTGCTACTCTCTGTTTATTATAGTGTAGTCACTTTTACCGCTACCTACATGTACACTGCTGCTACTCTCTGTTTATTATCTATGTGTAGTCACTTTACCACTACCTACATGTACACTGCTGCTACTCTCTGTTTATTATCTATGTGTAGTCACTTTACCGCTACCTACATGTACACTACTGCTACTCACTGTTTATTATAGTGTAGTCACTTTACCGCTACCTACATGTACACTGCTGCTACTCTCTGTTTATTATCTATGTGTAGTCACTTTACCGCTACCTACATGTACACTGCTGCTACTCTCTGTTTATTATCTATGTGTAGTCACTTTACCGCTACCTACATGTACACTGCTGCTACTCTCTGTTTATTATCTATGTGTAGTCACTTTACCGCTACCTACATGTACACTGCTGCTACTCACTGTTTATTATAGTGTAGTCACTTTACCGCTACCTACATGTACACTGCTGCTACTCTCTGTTTATTATCTATGTGTAGTCACTTTACCACTACCTACATGTACACTGCTGCTACTCTCTGTTTATTATCTATGTGTAGTCACTTTACCGCTACCTACATGTACACTGCTGCTACTCACTGTTTATTATAGTGTAGTCACTTTACCGCTACCTACATGTACACTGCTGCTACTCTCTGTTTATTATCTATGTGTAGTCACTTTACCACTACCTACATGTACACTGCTGCTACTCTCTGTTTATTATCTATGTGTAGTCACTTTACCGCTACCTACATGTACACTGCTGCTACTCTCTGTTTATTATAGTGTAGTCACTTTACCGCTACCTACATGTACACTGCTGCTACTCTCTGTTTATTATCTATGTGTAGTCACTTTACCACTACCTACATGTACACTGCTGCTACTCTCTGTTTATTATTTATGTGTAGTCACTTTACCGCTACCTACATGTACACTGCTGCTACTCTCTGTTTATTATAGTGTAGTCACTTTACCGCTACCTACATGTACACTGGTGCTACTCTCTGTTTATTATCTATGTGTCACTTTACCGCTACCTACATGTACACTGCTGCTACTCTCTGTTTATTATAGTGTAGTCACTTTACCGCTACCTACATGTACACTGCTGCTACTCTCTGTTTATTATAGTGTAGTCACTTTACCGCTACCTACATGTACACTGCTGCTACTCTCTGTTTATTATAGTGTAGTCACTTTACCGCTACCTACATGTACACTGCTGCTACTCTCTGTTTATTATCTATGTGTAGTCACTTTACCGCTACCTACATGTACACTGCTGCTACTCTCTGTTTATTATCTATGTGTAGTCACTTTACCGCTACCTACATGTACACTGCTGCTACTCTCTGTTTATTATCTATGTGTAGTCACTTTACCGCTACCTACATGTACACTGCTGCTACTCTCTGTTTATTATAGTGTAGTCACTTTACCGCTACCTACATGTACACTGCTGCTACTCTCTGTTTATTATCTATGTGTAGTCACTTTACCGCTACCTACATGTACACTGCTGCTACTCTCTGTTTATTATCTATGTGTAGTCACTTTACCGCTACCTACATGTACACTGCTGCTACTCTCTGTTTATTATCTATGTGTAGTCACTTTACCGCTACCTACATGTACACTGCTGCTACTCTCTGTTTATTATCTATGTGTAGTCACTTTACCGCTTACCTACATGTACACTGGTGCTACTCTCTGTTTATTATCTATGTGTAGTCACTTTACCGCTACCTACATGTACACTGCTGCTACTCTCTGTTTATTATAGTGTAGTCACTTTACCGCTACCTACATGTACACTGCTGCTACTCTCTGTTTATTATAGTGTAGTCACTTTACCGCTACCTACATGTACACTGCTGCTACTCACTGTTTATTATAGTGTAGTCACTTTACCGCTACCTACATGTACACTGCTGCTACTCTCTGTTTATTATCTATGTGTAGTCACTTTACCGCTACCTACATGTACACTGCTGCTACTCTCTGTTTATTATAGTGTAGTCACTTTACCGCTACCTACATGTACACTGCTGCTACTCTCTGTTTATTATCTATGTGTAGTCACTTTACCGCTACCTACATGTACACTGCTGCTACTCACTGTTTATTATCTATGTGTAGTCACTTTACCGCTACCTACATGTACACTGCTGCTACTCTCTGTTTATTATAGTGTAGTCACTTTACCGCTACCTACATGTACACTGCTGCTACTCTCTGTTTATTATCTATGTGTAGTCACTTTACCGCTACCTACATGTACACTGCTGCTACTCTGTTTATTATAGTGTAGTCACTTTACCGCTACCTACATGTACACTGCTGCTACTCTCTGTTTATTATCTATGTGTAGTCACTTTACCACTACCTACATGTACACTGCTGCTACTCTCTGTTTATTATCTATGTGTAGTCACTTTACCGCTACCTACACGTACACTACTGCTACTCACTGTTTATTATAGTGTAGTCACTTTACCGCTACCTACATGTACACTGCTGCTACTCTCTGTTTATTATCTATGTGTAGTCACTTTACCGCTACCTACATGTACACTGCTGCTACTCTCTGTTTATTATCTATGTGTAGTCACTTTACCGCTACCTACATGTACACTGCTGCTACTCTCTGTTTATTATCTATGTGTAGTCACTTTACCGCTACCTACATGTACACTGCTGCTACTCACTGTTTATTATAGTGTAGTCACTTTACCGCTACCTACATGTACACTGCTGCTACTCTCTGTTTATTATCTATGTGTAGTCACTTTACCACTACCTACATGTACACTGCTGCTACTCTCTGTTTATTATCTATGTGTAGTCACTTTACCGCTACCTACATGTACACTGCTGCTACTCACTGTTTATTATAGTGTAGTCACTTTACCGCTACCTACATGTACACTGCTGCTACTCTCTGTTTATTATCTATGTGTAGTCACTTTACCACTACCTACATGTACACTGCTGCTACTCTCTGTTTATTATCTATGTGTAGTCACTTTACCGCTACCTACATGTACACTGCTGCTACTCTCTGTTTATTATCTATGTGTAGTCACTTTACCGCTACCTACATGTACACTGCTGCTACTCTCTGTTTATTATCTATGTGTAGTCACTTTACCGCTACCTACATGTACACTGGTGCTACTCTCTGTTTATTATCTATGTGTAGTCACTTTACCGCTACCTACATGTACACTGCTGCTACTCTCTGTTTATTATAGTGTAGTCACTTTACCGCTACCTACATGTACACTGCTGCTACTCTCTGTTTATTATATTGTAGTCACTTTACCGCTACCTACATGTACACTGCTGCTACTCACTGTTTATTATAGTGTAGTCACTTTACCGCTACCTACATGTACACTGCTGCTACTCTCTGTTTATTATCTATGTGTAGTCACTTTACCGCTACCTACATGTACACTGCTGCTACTCTCTGTTTATTATCTATGTGTAGTCACTTTACCGCTACCTACATGTACACTGCTGCTACTCTCTGTTTATTATAGTGTAGTCATTTTACCGCTACCTACATGTACACTGCTGCTACTCTCTGTTTATTATCTATGTGTAGTCACTTTACCGCTACCTACATGTACACTGCTGCTACTCTCTGTTTATTATCTATGTGTAGTCACTTTACCGCTACCTACATGTACACTGCTGCTACTCTCTGTTTATTATCTATGTGTAGTCACTTTACCGCTACCTACATGTACACTGCTGCTACTCTCTGTTTATTATCTATGTGTAGTCACTTTACCGCTACCTACATGTACAAATGACCTTGACTAACTTGTACCCCCACACACTGACTCTGTACTGGTACCCCCTGTATATAGCCTAGTAGTATATTACACTGAGTCTGACTATAGTATATTACACTGAGTCTGACTATAGTATATTACACCGAGTCTGACTATAGTATATTACACCGAGTCTGACTGTAGTTCATATCACATCTGTCATTATCATTTTAAACAAATATAGTTGTCTTACATACTGGTTTAAATCATATCACATCTAAAACTATCATTTTAAATAAATCTAGTGGTTTTCACATTCTATTGTACCCTGCTGCTACTCTCTGTTTATTATCTATGTGTAGTCACTTTACCGCTACCTACATGTACACTGCTGCTACTCTCTGTTTATTATCTATGTGTAGTCACTTTACCGCTACCTACATGTACACTGCTGCTACTCTCTGTTTATTATCTATGTGTAGTCACTTTACCGCTACCTACATGTACACTGCTGCTACTCTCTGTTTATTATCTATGTGTAGTCACTTTACCGCTACCTACATGTACACTGCTGCTACTCTCTGTTTATTATAGTGTAGTCACTTTACCGCTACCTACATGTACACTGCTGCTACTCTCTGTTTATTATCTATGTGTAGTCACTTTACCGCTACCTACATGTACACTGCTGCTACTCTCTGTTTATTATCTATGTGTAGTCACTTTACCGCTACCTACATGTACACTGCTGCTACTCTCTGTTTATTATAGTGTAGTCACTTTACCGCTACCTACATGTACACTGCTGTAGTGGTTTTCACATTCTATTTTTTTACATCTAAAAAAAAAAAATCTATTCTACATACCATATTAGTGTTTTACAATCTAGTTTCATATCACATTAGTGTTTTACATTCTAGTTCATATCATATTAGTGTTTTACATTCTAGTTCATATCATATTAGTGTTTTACATTCTATTTCATATCATATTAGTGTTTTACATTCTATTTCATATCATATCACATTAGTGTTTTATATTCTAGTTCATATCATATTAGTGTTTTACATTCTAGTTCATATCATATTAGTGTTTTACATTCTAGTTCATCTAACATATATTAGTGTTTTACATTCTAGTTTCATATCACATTAGTGTTTTACATTCTAGTTCATATCATATTAGTGTTTTACATTCTATTTCATATCATATCACATTAGTGTTTTATATTCTAGTTCATATCATATTAGTGTTTTACATTCTAGTTCATATCATATTAGTGTTTTACATTCTAGTTCATATCATATCACATTAGTGTTTTACATTCTAGTTCATATCACATTAGTGTTTTACATTCTAGTTCATATCATATTAGTGTTTTACATTCTAGTTCATATCATATTAGTGTTTTACATTCTAGTTCATATCATATTAGTGTTTTACATTCTAGTTCATATCACATTAGTGTTTTACATTCTAGTTCATATCACATTAGTGTTTTACATTCTAGTTCATATCATATCACATTAGTGTTTTACATTCTAGTTCATATCATATTAGTGTTTTACATTCTAGTTCATATCACATTAGTGTTTTACATTCTAGTTCATATCATATTAGTGTTTTACATTCTAGTTCATATCATATTAGTGTTTTACATTCTAGTTCATATCACATTAGTATTTTACGTTCTAGTTCATATCACATTAGTGTTTTACATTCTATTTCATATCATATTAGTGTTTTACATTCTATTTCATATCACATTAGTGTTTTACATTCTAGTTCATATCATATTAGTGTTTTACATTCTAGTTCATATCACATTAGTGTTTTACATTCTAGTTCATATCATATTAGTGTTTTACATTCTATTTCATATCATATCACATTAGTGTTTTACATTCTAGTTCATATCATATTAGTGTTTTATATTCTAGTTCATATCATATTAGTGTTTTACATTCTAGTTCATATCATATTAGTGTTTTACATTCTAGTTCATATCATATCACATTAGTGTTTTACATTCTAGTTCATATCATATTAGTGTTTTACATTCTAGTTCATATCATATTAGTGTTTTACATTGTAGTTCATATCACATTAGTGTTTTACATTCTAGTTCATATCACATTAGTGTTTTACATTCTAGTTCATATCATATTAGTGTTTTACATTCTAGTTCATATCACATCACATTAGTGTTTTACATTCTAGTTCATATCATATCACATTAGTGTTTTACATTCGAGTTCATATCATATTAGTGTTTTACATTCTAGTTCAGATCATATCACATTAGTGTTTTACATTCGAGTTCATATCACATTCGTGTTTTACATTCTAGTTCATATCATATCACATTAGTGTTTTACATTCTAGTTCATATCACATCACATTAGTGTTTTACATTCTAGTTCATACCATATCACATTAGTGTTTTACATTCTAGTTCATATCAGATCACATTAGTGTTTTACATTCTAGTTCATACCATATCACATTAGTGTTTTACATTCTAGTTCATATCACATCACATTAGTGTTTTACATTCTAGTTCATACCATATCACATTAGTGTTTTACATTCTAGGTCATACCAAATCACATTAGTGTTTTACATTCTAGTTCATATCACATCACATTAGTGTTTTACATTCTAGTTCATACCAAATCAAATTAGTGTTTTACATTCTAGTTCATATCACATCACATTAGTGTTTTACATTCTAGTTCATACCATATTAGTGTTTTACATTCTAGTTCATATCACATCACATTAGTGTTTTACATTCTAGTTCATATCACATTAGTGTTTTACATTCTAGTTCATATCACATTAGTGTATGCCATTCTAGTTCATATCACATTAGTGTTTTACATTCTAGTTCATATCACATTAGTGTTTTACATTCTAGTTCATATCACATCACATTAGTGTTTTACATTCTAGTTCATATCACATTAGTGTTTTACATTCTAGTTCATATCATATTAGTGTTTTACATTCTAGTTCATATCACATCATATTAGTGTTTAACTTACTAGTTCATATCACATTAGTGTTTTACATTCTGAGTTCATATAATTTCAGATTAGTCTTTTACATTCTAGTTCATATCACATCACATTAGTGTTTTACATTCTAGTTCATATCATATCACATTAGTGTTTTACATTCGAGTTCATATCATATTAGTGTTTTACATTCTAGTTCATATCATATCACATTAGTGTTTTACATTCGAGTTCATATCACATTCGTGTTTTACATTCTAGTTCATATCATATTAGTGTTTTACATTCTAGTTCATATCATATTAGTGTATGCCATTCTAGTTCATATCACATTAGTGTTTTACATTCTAGTTCATATCATATTAGTGTATGCCATTCTAGTTCATATCACATTAGTGTTTTACATTCGAGTTCATATCATATCACATTAGTGTTTTACATTCTTGTTCATATCATATTAGTGTTTTACATTCTAGTTCATATCATATCACATTAGTGTTTTACATTCGAGTTCATATCACATTCGTGTTTTACATTCTAGTTCATATCATATTAGTGTTTTACATTCTAGTTCATATCACATTAGTGTTTTACATTCTAGTTCATATCATATAAGTGTTTTACATTCTAGTTCATATCATATCACATTAGTGTTTTACATCCTAGTTCATATCACATTCGTGTTTTACATTCTAGTTCATATCATATTAGTGTTTTACATTCTAGTTCATATCACATTAGTGTTTTACATTCTAGTTCATATCATATAAGTGTTTTACATTCTAGTTCATATCATATCACATTAGTGTTTTACATCCTAGTTCATATCATATTAGTGTTTTACATTCTAGTTCATATCACATTAGTGTTTTACATTCTAGTTCATATCATATCACATTAGTGTTTTACATTCGAGTTCATATCATATTAGTGTTTTACATTCTAGTTCAGATCATATCACATTAGTGTTTTACATTCGAGTTCATATCACATTCGTGTTTTACATTCTAGTTCATATCATATCACATTAGTGTTTTACATTCTAGTTCATATCACATCACATTAGTGTTTTACATTCTAGTTCATACCATATCACATTAGTGTTTTACATTCTAGTTCATATCAGATCACATTAGTGTTTTACATTCTAGTTCATACCATATCACATTAGTGTTTTACATTCTAGTTCATATCACATCACATTAGTGTTTTACATTCTAGTTCATACCATATCACATTAGTGTTTTACATTCTAGGTCATACCAAATCACATTAGTGTTTTACATTCTAGTTCATATCACATCACATTAGTGTTTTACATTCTAGTTCATACCAAATCAAATTAGTGTTTTACATTCTAGTTCATATCACATCACATTAGTGTTTTACATTCTAGTTCATACCATATTAGTGTTTTACATTCTAGTTCATATCACATCACATTAGTGTTTTACATTCTAGTTCATATCACATTAGTGTTTTACATTCTAGTTCATATCACATTAGTGTATGCCATTCTAGTTCATATCACATTAGTGTTTTACATTCTAGTTCATATCACATTAGTGTTTTACATTCTAGTTCATATCACATCACATTAGTGTTTTACATTCTAGTTCATATCACATTAGTGTTTTACATTCTAGTTCATATCATATTAGTGTTTTACATTCTAGTTCATATCACATCATATTAGTGTTTAACTTACTAGTTCATATCACATTAGTGTTTTACATTCGAGTTCATATAATTTCAGATTAGTCTTTTACATTCTAGTTCATATCACATCACATTAGTGTTTTACATTCTAGTTCATATCATATCACATTAGTGTTTTACATTCGAGTTCATATCATATTAGTGTTTTACATTCTAGTTCATATCATATCACATTAGTGTTTTACATTCGAGTTCATATCACATTCGTGTTTTACATTCTAGTTCATATCATATTAGTGTTTTACATTCTAGTTCATATCATATTAGTGTATGCCATTCTAGTTCATATCACATTAGTGTTTTACATTCTAGTTCATATCATATTAGTGTATGCCATTCTAGTTCATATCACATTAGTGTTTTACATTCGAGTTCATATCATATCACATTAGTGTTTTACATTCGAGTTCATATCATATTAGTGTTTTACATTCTAGTTCATATCATATCACATTAGTGTTTTACATTCGAGTTCATATCACATTCGTGTTTTACATTCTAGTTCATATCATATTAGTGTTTTACATTCTAGTTCATATCACATTAGTGTTTTACATTCTAGTTCATATCATATAAGTGTTTTACATTCTAGTTCATATCATATCACATTAGTGTTTTACATCCTAGTTCATATCATATTAGTGTTTTACATTCTAGTTCATATCACATTAGTGTTTTACATTCTAGTTCATATCATATCACATTAGTGTTTTACATTCTAGTTCATATCATATTAGTGTTTTACAATCTAGTTCATATCACATTAGTGTTTTACATTCTAGTTCATATCATATTAGTGTTTTACATTCTAGTTCATATCATATCACATTAGTGTTTTACATTCTAGTTCATATCATATTAGTGTTTTACAATCTAGTTCATATCACATTAGTGTTTTACATTCTAGTTCATACCAAATCAAACTAGTGTTTTACATTCTAGTTCATATCACATCACATTAGTGTTTTACATTCTAGTTCATATCATATTAGTGTTTTACATTCTAGTTCATATCATATCACATTAGTGTTTTACATTCTAGTTCATATCACATCACATTAGTGTTTTACATTCTAGTTCATATCACATTAGTGTTTTACATTCCAGTTCATATCACATCATATTAGTGTTTAACTTACTAGTTCATATCACATTAGTGTTTTACATTCGAGTTCATATAATTTCAGATTAGTCTTTTACATTCTAGTTCATATCACATCACATTAGTGTTTTACATTCTAGTTCATATCATATCACATTAGTGTTTTACATTCGAGTTCATAACATATTAGTGTTTTACATTCTTGTTCATATCACATTAGTGTTTTACATTCTAGTTCATATCACATTAGTGTATGCCATTCTAGTTCATATCACATTCGTGTTTTACATTCTAGTTCATATCATATTAGTGTTTTACATTCTAGTTCATATCATATTAGTGTATGCCATTCTAGTTCATATCAAATTAGTGTATGCCATTCTAGTTCATATCACATTAGTGTTTTACATTCTAGTTCATATCATATTAGTGTATGCCATTCTAGTTCATATTATATTAGTGTTTTACATTCTAGTTCATATCATATCACATTAGTGTTTTCCATTCTAGTTCATATCATATTAGTGTTTTACATTCTAGTTCATATCATATTAGTGTTTTACATTCTAGTTCATATCATATTAGTGTTTTACATTCTAGTTCATATCATATCATATTAGTGTATGACATTCTAGTTCAAATCATATCACATTAGTGTTTTACATTCTAGATCATATTATATCACATTAGTGTTTTACATCCTAGGTCATATTATCTCCTTTCCCCCCTCTGATGACCAGGTGGCGAATCGCATCTCTGCATGTCTGGCAGACATATCAGTGTGGATGACGGATCACCACCTCAAGCTGAACCTCGGCAAGACGGAGCTGCTCTTCCTCCCGGGGAAGGACTGCCCGTTCCATGATCTCGCCATCACGGTTGACAACTCCATTGTGTCCTCCTCCCAGAGCGCTAAGAACCTTGGCGTGATCCTGGACAACACCCTGTCGTTCTCAACTAACATCAAGGCGGTGGCCCGTTCCTGTAGGTTCATGCTCTACAACATCCGCAGAGTACGACCCTGCCTCACACAGGAAGCGGCGCAGGTCCTAATCAGGCACTTGTCATCTCCCGTCTGGATTACTGCAACTCGCTGTTGGCTGGGCTCCCTGCCTGTGCCATTAAACCCCTACAACTCATCCAGAACGCCGCAGCCCGTCTGGTGTTCAACCTTCCCATGTTCTCTCACGTCACCCCACTCCTCCGCTCTCTCCACTGGCTTCCAGTTGAAGCTCGCATCCGCTACAAGACCATGGTGCTTGCCTACGGAGATGTGAGGGGAACGGCACCTCAGTACCTCCAGGCTCTGATCAGGCCCTACACCCAAACAAGGGCACTGCGTTCATCCACCTCTGGCCTGCTCGCCTCCCTACCACTGAGAAGTACAGTTCCCGCTCAGCCCAGTCAAAACTGTTCGCTGCTCTGGCCCCCAATGGTGGAACAAACTCCCTCACGACGCCAGGACAGCGGAGTCAATCACCACCTTCCGGAGACACCTGAAACCCCACCTCTTTAAGGAATACCTAGGATAGGATAAAGTAATCCCTCTCACCCCTCCCCCCCTTAAAAGATTTAGATGCACTATTGTAAAGTGGCTGTTCCACTGGATGTCATAAGGTGAATGCACCAATTTGTAAGTCGCTCTGGATAAGAGCGTCTGCTAAATGACTTAAATGTAAATGTAATATCATATTAGTGTTTTACATTCTAGTTCATATCATATTAGTGTTTTACATTCTAGATCATATGACATTAGTGTTTCACATTCTAGTTCATATCACATTAGTGTTTTACATTCTAGTTCATATCACATTAGTGTTTTACATTCTAGTCCATATCACATTAGTGTTTTACATTCTAGTTCATTTCATATTAGTGTTTTACACTCTAGTTCATATCTCATTAGCGTTTTACATTCTAGTCCATACCATATTAGTGTTTTACAATCTAGTTCATATCACATTAGTGTTTTACATTCTAGTTCATATCACATTAGTGTTTTACATTCTAGTTCATATCATATCACATTAGTGTTTTACAATCTAGTTCATATCACATTAGTGTTTTACATTCTAGTTCATAGCATATCACATTAGCGTTTTACATTCTAGTTCATGTCATATCACATTAGTGTTTTACATTCTAGTTGATATCATATCATATTAGTGTTTTACATTCTAGTTCAAATCACATCACAGTGTTTTACATTCTAGTTCATATCAAGTTAGTGTTTTACATTCTAGTTCATATCATATCACATTAGTGTTTTACATTCTAGTTCATGTCATATCACATTAGTGTTTTACATTCTAGTTGATATCATATCATATTAGTGTTTTACATTCTAGTTCAAATCACATCACAGTGTTTTACATTCTAGTTCATATCAAGTTAGTGTTTTACATTCTAGTTCATATCATATCACATTAGTGTTTTACATTCTAGTTCATATCACATTAGTGTTTTACATTCTAGTTCATACCATATCACATTAGTGTTTTACATGCTAGTTCATATCATATCACATTAGTGTTTTACATTCTAGTTCATACCATATCATATTAGTGTTTTACATTCTAGTTCATATCACATTAGTGTTTTACATTCTAGTTCATATCATATTAGTGTTTTACATTCTAGTTCATATCACATTAGTGTTTTACATTCTAGTTCATATCAAGTTAGTGTTTTACATTCTAGTTCATATCACATTAGTGTTTTACATTCTAGTTGATATCATATCATATTAGTGTTTTACATTCTAGTTCAAATCACATCACAGTGTTTTACATTCTAGTTCATATCAAGTTAGTGTTTTACATTCTAGTTCATATCATATCACATTAGTGTTTTACATTCTAGTTCATGTCATATCACATTAGTGTTTTACATTCTAGTTGATATCATATCATATTAGTGTTTTACATTCTAGTTCAAATCACATCACAGTGTTTTACATTCTAGTTCATATCAAGTTAGTGTTTTACATTCTAGTTCATATCATATCACATTAGTGTTTTACATTCTAGTTCATATCACATTAGTGTTTTACATTCTAGTTCATACCATATCACATTAGTGTTTTACATGCTAGTTCATATCATATCACATTAGTGTTTTACATTCTAGTTCATACCATATCATATTAGTGTTTTACATTCTAGTTCATATCACATTAGTGTTTTACATTCTAGTTCATATCATATTAGTGTTTTACATTCTAGTTCATATCACATTAGTGTTTTACATTCTAGTTCATATCAAGTTAGTGTTTTACATTCTAGTTCATATCACATTAGTGTTTTACATTCTAGTTCATACCATATCATATTAGTGTTTTACATTCTAGTTCATATCACATTAGTGTTTTACATTCTAGTTCATATCATATTAGTGTTTCACATTCTAGTTTATATCACATCATATTAGTGTTTTACATTCTAGTTCAAATCACATTAGTGTTTCACATTCTAGTTCATATCACATTAGTGTTTTACATTCCAGTTCACATCACATTAGTGTTTCACATTCTAGTTCATATCACATTAGTGTTTTACATTCTAGTTCATATCACATTAGTGTTTTACATTCCAGTTCACATCACATTAGTGTTTTACATTCTAGTCCATACCATATTAGTGTTTTACAATCTAGTTCATATCACATTAGTGTTTTACATTCTAGTTCATATCACATTAGTGTTTTACATTCTAGTTCATATCATATTAGTGTTTTACATTCTAGTTCATATCATATTAGTGTTTTACATTCTAGTTCATATCATATTAGTGTTTTACATTCTAGTTCATATCATATTAGTGTTTTACATTCTAGTTCATATCACATTAGTGTTTTACAATCTAGTTCATACCATATTAGTGTTTTACAATCTAGTTCATATCACATTAGTGTTTTACATTCTAGTTCATATCATATCACATTAGTGTTTTACATTCTAGTTCATATCACATTAGTGTTTTACATTCTAGTTCATATCATATTAGTGTTTTACATTCTAGTTCATATTATATTAGTGTTTTATATTCTAGTTCATATCATATCACATTAGTGTTTTACATTCTAGTTCATATCATATTAGTGTTTTACATTCTAGTTCATGTCATATTAGTGTTTTACATTCTAGTTCATATCACATTAGTGTTTTACATTCTAGATCATGTTATATCACATTAGTGTTTTACATTCTAGTTCATATCACATTAGTGTTTTACATTCTAGTTCATATCACATCATATTAGTGTTTTACATTCTAGTTCATATCATATTAGTGTTTTACATTCTAGTTCATATCACATCATATTAGTGTTTTACATTCTAGATCATATTATATCACATTAGTGTTTTACATTCTAGTTCATATCATATTAGGGTTTTACATTCTAGTTCATATCACATTAGTGTTTTCCATTCTAGTTCATATCATATTAGTGTTTTACATTCTAGTTCATATCACATTAGTGTTTTACATTCTAGTTCATATCATATTAGTGTTTTACATTCTAGTTCATATCACATCATATTAGTGTTTTACATTCTAGTTCATATCATATTAGTGTTTTACATTCTAGTTCATATCATATCATATTAGTGTATGACATTCTAGTTCATATCATATTAGTGTTTTACATTCTAGTTCATATCATATCATATTAGTGTATGACATTCTAGTTCATATCATATTAGTGTTTTACATTCTAGTTCATATCATATCATATTAGTGTATGACATTCTAGTTCATATCATATTAGTGTTTTACATTCTAGTTCATATCATATCATATTAGTGTATGACATTCTAGTTCATATCATATTAGTGTTTTACATTCTAGTTCATATCATATCATATTAGTGTATGACATTCTAGTTCATATCACATTAGTGTTTTACATTCTAGTTCATATCATATTAGTGTTTTACATTCTAGTTCATATCACATTAGTGTTTTACATTCTAGTTCATATCAAGTTAGTGTTTTACATTCTAGTTCATATCATATCACATTAGTGTTTTACATTCTAGTTCATATCACATCATATTAGTGTTTTACATTCTAGTTCATATCATATTAGTGTTTTACATTCTTGATCATATTATATCACATTAGTGTTTTACATTCTAGATCATGTTATATCACATTAGTGTTTTACATTCTAGTTCATACCATATTAGTGTTTTACAATCTAGTTCATATCACATCATATTAGTGTTTCACATTCTAGTTCATATCACATTAGTGTTTTACATTCTAGTTCATATCACATTAGTGTTTTACATTCTAGTTCATATGACATTAGTGTTTTACATTCTAGTTCATATCATATTAGTGTTTTACATTCTAGTTCATATCACATTAGTGTTTTACATTCTAGTTCATATCACATTAGTGTTTTACATTCTAGTTCATATCATATCACATTAGTGTTTTACATTCTAGTTCATATCATATTAGTGTTTTACATTCTAGTTCATATCATATCACATTAGTGTTTCACATTCTAGTTCATATCATATTAGTGTTTTACATTCTAGTTAATATCATATTAGTGTTTTACATTCTAGTTCATATCATATCATATTAGTGTTTTACATTCTAGTTCATATCATATCATCTTAGTGTTTTACATTCTAGTTCATATCATCTTAGTGTATGACATTCTAGTTCATATCACATTAGTGTTTTACATTCTAGTTCAAATCACATTAGTGTTTCACATTCTAGTTCATATCACATTAGTGTTTTACATTCTAGTTCATATCATATTAGTGTTTTACATTCTAGTTCATATCATATTAGTGTTTTACATTCTAGTTCATATCATATCATATTAGTGTTTTACATTCTAGTTCATATCATATTAGTGTTTTACATTCTAGTTCATATCATATTAGTGTTTTACATTCTAGTTCATATCATATTAGTGTTTCACATTCTAGTTCATATCACATTAGTGTTTTACATTCTAGTTCATATCATATCATATTAGTGTTTTACATTCTAGTTCATATTATATTAGTGTTTTATATTCTAGTTCATATCATTTCACATTAGTCTTTTACATTCTATTTCATATCACATTAGTGTTTTACATTCTAGTTCATATCACATCATATTAGTGTTTTACATTCTAGTTCATATCATATTAGTGTTTTACATTCTAGTTCATATCATATCATATTAGTGTATGACATTCTAGTTCATATCATATTAGTGTTTTACATTCTAGTTCATATCATATCATATTAGTGTATGACATTCTAGTTCATATCATATTAGTGTTTTACATTCTAGTTCATATCATATCATATTAGTGTATGACATTCTAGTTCATATCATATTAGTGTTTTACATTCTAGTTCATATCATATCATATTAGTGTATGACATTCTAGTTCATATCATATTAGTGTTTTACATTCTAGTTCATATCATATCATATTAGTGTATGACATTCTAGTTCATATCACATTAGTGTTTTACATTCTAGTTCATATCATATTAGTGTTTTACATTCTAGTTCATATCACATTAGTGTTTTACATTCTAGTTCATATCAAGTTACTGTTTTACATTCTAGTTCATATCATATCACATTAGTGTTTTACATTCTAGTTCATACCTTATCATATTAGTGTTTTACATTCTAGTTCATATCACATTAGTGTTTTACATTCTAGTTCATATCACATTAGTGTTTTACATTCTAGTTCATATCACATTAGTGTTTTACATTCCAGTTCACATCACATTAGTGTTTCACATTCTAGTTCATATCACATTAGTGTTTTACATTCTAGTTCATATCACATTAGTGTTTTACATTCTAGTCCATATCATATCACATTAGTGTTTTACATTCCAGTTCACATCACATTAGTGTTTTACATTCTAGTTCATATCATATTAGTGTTTTACATTCTAGTTCATATCATATTAGTGTTTTACATTCTAGTTCATATCATATCATATTAGTGTTTTACAATCTAGTTCACATCACATTAGCGTTTTACATTCTAGTTCATACCATATTAGTGTTTTACAATCTAGTTCATATCACATTAGTGTTTTACATTCTAGTTCATATCATATCACATTAGTGTTTTACATTCTAGTTCATATCATATTAGTGTTTTACATTCTAGTTCATATCATATCACATTAGTGTTTTACATTCTAGTTCATGTCATATCACATTAGTGTTTTACATTCTAGTTGATATCATATCATATTAGTGTTTTACATTCTAGTTCAAATCACATCACAGTGTTTTACATTCTAGTTCATATCATCTTAGTGTTTTACAATCTAGTTCATATCACATTAGTGTTTCACATTCTAGTTCATATCACATTAGTGTTTTACATTCCAGTTCACATCACATTAGTGTTTTACATTCTAGTTCATATCATATTAGTGTTTCACATTCTAGTTTATATCATATCACATTAGTGTTTTACATTCTAGTTCATATCATATTAGTGTTTCACATTCTAGTTTATATCATATCATATTAGTGTTTCACATTCTAGTTTATATCATATCATATTAGTGTTTTACATTCTAGTTCAAATCACATTAGTGTTTCACATTCTAGTTCATATGACATTAGTGTTTCACATTCTAGTTCATATCACATTAGTGTTTTACATTCTAGTTTATATCACATCATATTAGTGTTTTACATTCTAGTTCATATTATATTAGTGTTTTATATTCTAGTTCATATCACATTAGTCTTTAACATTCTATTTCATATCATATTAGTGTTTTACATTCTAGTTCATATCACATTAGTGTTTTACATTCTAGTTTATATCACATCATATTAGTGTTTTACATTCTAGTTCATATCACATTAGTGTTTTACATTCTATTTCATATCATATTAGTGTTTTACATTCTAGTTCATATCATATTAGTGTTTTACATTCTATTTCATATCATATTAGTGTTTTACATTCTAGTTCATATCATATTAGTGTTTTACATTCTAGTTCATATCACATTAGTGTTTTACATTCTAGTTCATATCACATTAGTGTTTTACATTCTAGTTCATATCACATTAGTGTTTTACATTCTAGTTCATATCATATTAGTGTTTTACATTCTAGTTCATATTATATTAGTGTTTTACATTCTAGTTCATATCACATTAGTGTTTTACATTCTAGTTCATATCATATTAGTGTTTTACATTCTAGTTCATGTCATATTAGTGTTTTACAATCTAGTTCATATCACATTAGTGTTTTACATTCTAGATCATGTTATATCACATTAGTGTTTTACATTCTAGTTCATATCACATTAGTGTTTTACATTCTAGTTCATATCATATTAGTGTTTTACATTCTAGTTCACATCATATTAGTGTTTTACATTCTAGATCATATTATATCACATTAGTGTTTTACATTCTAGTTCATATCATATTAGTGTTTTACATTCTAGTTCATATCACATTAGTGTTTTACATTCTAGTTCATATCATATTAGTGTTTTACATTCTAGTTCATATCACATTAGTGTTTTACATTCTAGTTCATATCATATTAGTGTTTTACATTCTAGTTCATATCACATCATATTAGTGTTTTACATTCTAGTTCATATCATATTAGTGTTTTACATTCTTGATCATATTATATCACATTAGTGTTTTACATTCTAGATCATGTTATATCACATTAGTGTTTTACATTCTAGTTCATACCATATTAGTGTTTTACAATCTAGTTCATATCACATCATATTAGTGTTTCACATTCTAGTTCATATCACATTAGTGTTTTACATTCTAGTTCATATGACATTAGTGTTTTACATTCTAGTTCATATGACATTAGTGTTTTACATTCTAGTTCATATCACATTAGTGTTTTACATTCTAGTTCATATGACATTAGTGTTTTACATTCTAGTTCATATCATATTAGTGTTTTACATTCTAGTTCATATCACATTAGTGTTTTACATTCTAGTTCATATCATATCACATTAGTGTTTTACATTCTAGTTCATATCATATGAGTGTTTTACATTCTAGTTCATATCATATCACATTAGTGTTTTACATTCTAGTTCATATCATATTAGTGTTTTACAATCTAGTTCATATCACATCATATTAGTGTTTCACATTCTAGTTCATATCACATTAGTGTTTCACATTCTAGTTCATATCATATTAGTGTTTTACATTCTAGTTAATATCATATTAGTGTTTTACATTCTAGTTCATATCATATCATATTAGTGTTTTACATTCTAGTTCATATCATATCATCTTAGTGTTTTACATTCTAGTTCATATCATCTTAGTGTATGACATTCTAGTTCATATCACATTAGTGTTTTACATTCTAGTTCAAATCACATTAGTGTTTCACATTCTAGTTCATATCACATTAGTGTTTTACATTCTAGTTCATATCATATTAGTGTTTTACATTCTAGTTCATATCATATCATATTAGTGTTTTACATTCTAGTTCATATCATATTAGTGTTTTACATTCTAGTTCATATCATATTAGTGTTTTACATTCTAGTTCATATCATATTAGTGTTTCACATTCTAGTTCATATCACATTAGTGTTTTACATTCTAGTTCATATCATATCATATTAGTGTTTTACATTCTAGTTCATATTATATTAGTGTTTTATATTCTAGTTCATATCATTTCACATTAGTCTTTTACATTCTATTTCATATCACATTAGTGTTTTACATTCTAGTTCATATCATATCATATTAGTGTATGACATTCTAGTTCATATCATATTAGTGTTTTACATTCTAGTTCATATCATATCATATTAGTGTATGACATTCTAGTTCATATCATATTAGTGTTTTACATTCTAGTTCATATCATATCATATTAGTGTATGACATTCTAGTTCATATCATATTAGTGTTTTACATTCTAGTTCATATCATATCATATTAGTGTATGACATTCTAGTTCATATCATATTAGTGTTTTACATTCTAGTTCATATCATATCATATTAGTGTATGACATTCTAGTTCATATCACATTAGTGTTTTACATTCTAGTTCATATCATATTAGTGTTTTACATTCTAGTTCATATCACATTAGTGTTTTACATTCTAGTTCATATCAAGTTAGTGTTTTACATTCTAGTTCATATCATATCACATTAGTGTTTTACATTCTAGTTCATACCTTATCATATTAGTGTTTTACATTCTAGTTCATATCACATTAGTGTTTTACATTCTAGTTCATATCACATTAGTGTTTTACATTCTAGTTCATATCACATTAGTGTTTTACATTCCAGTTCACATCACATTAGTGTTTCACATTCTAGTTCATATCACATTAGTGTTTTACATTCTAGTTCATATCACATTAGTGTTTTACATTCTAGTCCATATCATATCACATTAGTGTTTTACATTCCAGTTCACATCACATTAGTGTTTTACATTCTAGTTCATATCATATTAGTGTTTTACATTCTAGTTCATATCATATTAGTGTTTTACATTCTAGTTCATATCATATCATATTAGTGTTTTACAATCTAGTTCACATCACATTAGTGTTTTACATTCTAGTTCATATCATATCACATTAGCGTTTTACATTCTAGTTCATACCATATTAGTGTTTTACAATCTAGTTCATATCACATTAGTGTTTTACATTCTAGTTCATATCATATCACATTAGTGTTTTACATTCTAGTTCATATCATATTAGTGTTTTACATTCTAGTTCATATCAAATCACATTAGTGTTTTACATTCTAGTTCATGTCATATCACATTAGTGTTTTACATTCTAGTTGATATCATATCATATTAGTGTTTTACATTCTAGTTCAAATCACATCACAGTGTTTTACATTCTAGTTCATATCATCTTAGTGTTTTACAATCTAGTTCATATCACATTAGTGTTTCACATTCTAGTTCATATCACATTAGTGTTTTACATTCCAGTTCACATCACATTAGTGTTTTACATTCTAGTTCATATCATATTAGTGTTTCACATTCTAGTTTATATCATATCACATTAGTGTTTTACATTCTAGTTCATATCATATTAGTGTTTCACATTCTAGTTTATATCATATCATATTAGTGTTTCACATTCTAGTTTATATCATATCATATTAGTGTTTTACATTCTAGTTCATATCATATTAGTGTTTCACATTCTAGTTCATATGACATTAGTGTTTCACATTCTAGTTCATATCACATTAGTGTTTTACATTCTAGTTTATATCACATCATATTAGTGTTTTACATTCTAGTTCATATTATATTAGTGTTTTATATTCTAGTTCATATCACATTAGTCTTTAACATTCTATTTCATATCATATTAGTGTTTTACATTCTAGTTCATATCACATTAGTGTTTTACATTCTAGTTTATATCACATCATATTAGTGTTTTACATTCTAGTTCATATCACATTAGTGTTTTACATTCTATTTCATATCATATTAGTGTTTTACATTCTAGTTCATATCATATTAGTGTTTTACATTCTATTTCATATCATATTAGTGTTTTACATTCTAGTTCATATCATATTAGTGTTTTACATTCTAGTTCATATCACATTAGTGTTTTACATTCTAGTTCATATCACATTAGTGTTTTACATTCTAGTTCATATCACATTAGTGTTTTACATTCTAGTTCATATCATATTAGTGTTTTACATTCTAGTTCATATTATATTAGTGTTTTACATTCTAGTTCATATCACATTAGTGTTTTACATTCTAGTTCATATCATATTAGTGTTTTACATTCTAGTTCATGTCATATTAGTGTTTTACAATCTAGTTCATATCACATTAGTGTTTTACATTCTAGATCATGTTATATCACATTAGTGTTTTACATTCTAGTTCATATCACATTAGTGTTTTACATTCTAGTTCATATCATATTAGTGTTTTACATTCTAGTTCACATCATATTAGTGTTTTACATTCTAGATCATATTATATCACAAGAGTGTTTTACATTCTAGTTCATATCATATTAGTGTTTTACATTCTAGTTCATATCACATTAGTGTTTTACATTCTAGTTCATATCATATTAGTGTTTTACATTCTAGTTCATATCACATTAGTGTTTTACATTCTAGTTCATATCATATTAGTGTTTTACATTCTAGTTCATATCACATCATATTAGTGTTTTACATTCTAGTTCATATCATATTAGTGTTTTACATTCTTGATCATATTATATCACATTAGTGTTTTACATTCTAGTTCATATTATATCATATTAGTGTTTTACATTCTAGTTAATATCATATTAGTGTTTTACATTCTAGTTCATATTATATCACATTAGTGTTTTACATTCTAGTTCATATCACATTAGTGTTTTACATTCTAGTTCATATCATATTAGTGTTTTACATTCTAGCTCATATTATATCACATTAGTGTTTTACATTCTAGTTCATATCACATTAGTGTTTTACATTCTAGTTCATATCATATTTGTGTTTTACGTTCTAGTTCATATCATATTTGTGTTTTACGTTCTAGTTCATATCATATTTGTGTTTTACGTTCTAGTTCATATCACATTAGTGTTTTACGTTCTAGTTCATATCATATTTGTGTTTTACGTTCTAGTTCATATCATATTTGTGTTTTACGTTCTAGTTCATATCACATTAGTGTTTTACATTCTAGTTCATATCATATTTGTGTTTTACGTTCTAGTTCATATCACATTAGTGTTTTATATTCTAGTTCATATCATATTTGTGTTTTACATTCTAGTTCATATCACATCACATTAGTGTTTGACATTCTAGTTCATATCACATTCATGGACAGATTTAGTTTAAAATGTAATTTCAGTCGTGTAGCATCTATGTGAAACCCTTCAAGGTAAATCAGTCGTGTAGCATCTATGTGAAACCCTTCAAGGTAAATCAGTCGTGTAGCATCTATGTGAAACCCTTCAAGGTAAATCAGTCGTTAGCATCTATGTGAAACCCTTCAAGGTAAATCAGTCGTGTAGCATCTATGTGAAACCCTTCAAGGTAAATCAGTCGTGTAGCATCTATGTGAAACCCTTCAAGGTAAATCAGTCGTGTAGCATCTATGTGAAACCCTTCAAGGTAAATCAGTCGTGTAGCATCTATGTGAAACCCTTCAAGGTAAATCAGTCGTGTAGCATCTATGTGAAACCCTTCAAGGTAAATCAGTCGTAGCATCTATGTGAAACCCTTCAAGGTAAATCAGTCGTAGCATCTATGTGAAACCCTTCAAGGTAAATCAGTCGTGTAGCATCTATGTGAAACCCTTCAAGGTAAATCAGTCGTGTAGCATCTATGTGAAACCCTTCAAGGTAAATCAGTCGTAGCATCTATGTGAAACCCTTCAAGGTAAATCAGTCGTAGCATCTATGTGAAACCCTTCAACCATAAATCAGCCCTCAAGGTAGCATCTATGTGAAACCCTTCAAGGTAAATCAGTCGTGTAGCATCTATGTGAAACCCTTCAAGGTAAATCAGTCGTGTAGCATCTATGTGAAACCCTTCAAGGTAAATCAGTGAGCATCTATGTGAAACCCTTCAAGGTAAATCAGTCGTGTAGCATCTATGTGAAACCCTTCAAGGTAAATCAGTCGTGTAGCATCTATGTGAAACCCTTCAAGGTAAATCAGTCGTGTAGCATCTATGTGAAACCCTTCAAGGTAAATCAGTCGACGGTAGCATCTATGTGAAACCCTTCAAGGTAAATCAGTCGTGTAGCATCTATGTGAAACCCTTCAAGGTAAATCAGTCGTGTAGCATCTATGTGAAACCCTTCAAGGTAAATCAGTCGGTATCATCTATGTGAAACCCTTCAAGGTAAATCAGTCGCGGTATCATCTATGTGAAACCCTTCAAGGTAAATCAGTCGTGTATCATCTATGTGAAACCCTTCAAGGTAAATCAGTCGTGTATCATCTATGTGAAATCCTTCAAGGTAAATCAGTCGTGTATCATCTATGTGAAACCCTTCAAGGTAAATCAGTCGTGTATCATCTATGTGAAACCCTTCAAGGTAAATCAGTCGTGTATCATCTATGTGAAACCCTTCAAGGTAAATCAGTCGTGTATCATCTATGTGAAACCCTTCAAGGTAAATCAGTCGTGTATCATCTATGTGAAACCCTTCAAGGTAAATCAGTCGTGTATCATCTATGTGAAACCCTTCAAGGTAAATCAGTCGTGTAGCATCTATGTGAAACCCTTCAAGGTAAATCAGTCGTGTATCATCTATGTGAAACCCTTCAAGGTAAATGTCTCTTTTCTTCTGCAGATCAGTTTGTTTGCACAAAAGCTTTTAACATTTAGAGACGGCTCGGTTGTTTTGGACCTGCATGAGAGCTTTTAACATTTAGAGACGGCTCGGTTGTTTTGGACCTGCATGAGAGCTTCTAACATTTAGAGACGGCTCGGTTGTTTTGGACCTGCATGAGAGCTTTTAACATTTAGAGACGGCTCGGTTGTTTTGGACCTGCATGAGAGCTTTTAACATTTAGAGACGGCTCGGTTGTTTTGGACCTGCATGAGAGCTTTTAACATTTAGAGACGGCTCGGTTGTTTTGGACCTGCATGAGAGCTTTTAACATTTAGAGACGGCTCGGTTGTTTTGGACCTGCATGAGAGCTTTTAACATTTAGAGACGGCTCGGTTGTTTTGGACCTGCATGAGAGCTTTTAACATTTAGAGACGGCTCGGTTGTTTTGGACCTGCATGAGAGCTTTTAACATTTACAGACGGCTCGGTTGTTTTGGACCTGCATGAGAGCTTTTAACATTTAGAGACGGCTCCGTTGTTTTGGACCTGCATGAGAGCTTCTAACATTTAGAGACGGCTCGGTTGTTTTGGACCTGCATGAGAGCTTTTAACATTTAGAGACGGCTCGGTTGTTTTGGACCTGCATGAGAGCTTTTAACATTTAGAGACGGCTCGGTTGTTTTGGACCTGCATGAGAGCTTCTAACATTTAGAGACGGCTCGGTTGTTTTGGACCTGCATGAGAGCTTTTAACATTTAGAGACGGCTCGGTTGTTTTGGACCTGCATGAGAGCTTCTAACATTTAGAGACGGCTCGGTTGTTTTGGACCTGCATGAGAGCTTTTAACATTTAGAGACGGCTCGGTTGTTTTGGACCTGCATGAGAGCTTTTAACATTTAGAGACGGCTCGGTTGTTTTGGACCTGCATGAGAGCTTCTAACATTTAGAGACGGCTCGGTTGTTTTGGACCTGCATGAGAGCTTTTAACATTTAGAGACGGCTCGGTTGTTTTGGACCTGCATGAGAGCTTCTAACATTTAGAGACGGCTCGGTTGTTTTGGACCTGCATGAGAGCTTCTAACATTTAGCCATTTCCTTTTAACTGTTAGGTACATGTTGTCAGTCAAACCCTGTGTACATCTGCCATCCATGCCATCTGCCATCCATGCCATCTGCCATCCATGCCATCTGCCATCCATACCATCTGCCATCCATGCCATCCATGCCATCTGCCATCCATACCATCTGCCATCCATACCATCTGCCATCCATACCATCTGCCATCCATGCCACGTGAAATGTATTTATTTAAAGTTTTGGTCACACATGGAAAGTTCAGCAGACGGTAGAGGGAGAGAGACGCCCCCCTCCCCCCACGCTCCTTCTCTAATCCACTATTTTATGTATTATCTTTATGCCTGCCCATCTCCAGACAGCAACACTCTTGTTTTGCCATTATAAACAGATCTAATCAGTAGTGAGTGGATGTTTTATGCATTGGGTGTTGGGACATGAACATCACCACTGTAGATCACTAGAATAAACAACGCCGGCTGATTCCATTACAACAGTCCAGCCACTTTTATCTGCCTGTGACATCATTTCAATCAAAATGTAAAATAATCCTGTCCAATAGATACAATAGAGATAGGATACAGACTGCTGCACTTAGTCATTTAATAAAAAAATACAAGACATTCTCCCTGTGACAGGTCTGATGAAGTCCCCATTCCCAACTCCATTACCTGTTATAATAGTTTTCACACACAACTCCACAGCCCAGACGGTCTATTATTATGTATTAGTCAGAGTTGTTCTTGGAGGATACAGCCTGCTGCTCTTTGGTTCGTTTCATTAACAGTAATAGACAATTCTTCTTCCAGACGACATTTCTCTTTTGTTTTAGCAACAGAAATGACCATGTCGCATTAAAGGGGATGAATTGAAAACTCTGCTCAGCCTGTATTAATAGGAAGGTGGTATAGCTATTCAAAATGATGGGTTTGATCACAATAGGATGCAGACCACTGCACTTTAACCAGTTTAATTAACAAAGCAAAATGCACTTTGACTGTATATTTGGACCATTCTGGAGAAGAGTGATTACTTTCAATAATAATGTTCAAGATAATTGAATGTAGTAACATGTAGGACATAGTTAATAATAAGTCTGGAGCTATCTACACTGGGGTAATCTAATAGAATGCAATTCATTTAGGACACAGGCCACTGCACTTTTTACTCATTTAATTATCGGCTGGGGTGTTTTGTTGTTATAATATAAAGACACCCTGTCAAACCGGAGAAGTTGTTTCTATATTCACTGTGAGGTGGGCTGTGTCTGAGGAGATAAAACCTCACTAGAAACCCCTAAAAGCACTAGATATTAGGTAATACCACACTATATACCTTTATTATCACAGTAACACTGGAACCACACAATCCATGAAGTCCTGTTCATACCATTCACAAAATCCAATTCTATGTTGCTGTTTATTCAACTGCAACTACAGTAAACTGCCACCCAAGTAAAGTACATCAACTGACCCAAAAGCTCTAGAATATGAATATGCATCTAACTACAGTAAACTGCCACCCAAGTAAAGTACATCAACTGACCCAAAAGCTCTAGAATATGAATATACATCCAACTACAGTAAACTGCCACCCAAGTAAAGTACATCAACTGACCCAAAAGCTCTAGAATATGAATATACATCCAACTACAGTAAACTGCCACCCAAGTAAAGTACATCAACTGACCCAAAAGCTCTAGAATATGAATATACATCTAACTACAGTAAACTGCCACCCAAGTAAAGTACATCAACTGACCCAAAAGCTCTAGAATATGAATATACATCCAACTACAGTAAACTGGGTTAACCCAGGAAAGTGGGTCAACTGACCCAAAAGCTCTAGAATATGAATATACATCTACATAAAAAACATCTAGCCTTTTTTTAGCTAGGCATGTCAGTTAAGAACAAATTCTTATTTACACTGACGGCCTAGGAACAGTGGGTTAACTGGTCTAGGAACAGTGGGTTAACTGGTCTAGGAACAGTGGGTTAACGGCCTAGGAACAGTGGGTTAACGGCCTAGGAACAGTGGGTTAACGGCCTAGGAACAGTGGGTTAACGGCCTAGGAACAGTGGGTTAACGGCCTAGGAACAGTGGGTTGACGGCCTAGGAACAGTGGGTTAACGGCCTAGGAACAGTGGGTTGACGGCCTAGGAACTGTGGGTTGACGGCCTAGGAACAGTGGGTTAATGGCCTAGGAACAGTGGGTTAACGGCCTAGGAGCAGTGGGTTGACGGCCTAGGAACAGTGGGTTGACGGCCTAGGAACAGTGGGTCAACGGCCTAGGAACAGTGGGTTAACGGCCTAGGAACAGTGGGTTAATGGCCTACACCGGCCAAAACCGGACAACGCTGGGCCAATTGTGTGTCACTCTTTGAGACTCCCAATCACGGCCGGTTGTGATACAGCCTGGAATCGAACCAGGGTGTCTGTAGTGACCCCTCAGTTCTATTGAACCGCTGAACCAGGGTGTCTGTAGTGACCCCTCAGTTCTATTGAACCGCTGAACCAGGGTGTCTGTAGTGACCCCTCAGTGCTATTGAACCGCTGAACCAGGGTGTCTGTAGTGACCCCTCAGTTCTATTGAACATCTGAACCACTCAGGAATAACATGTAGCCCTACTGTAGAAGCACATAACTCAGTAGGTAATATGAAGACATGGTGCTTCCAGCCAGGTACCCTGTAGATTAGAAGGTAGAGCTGTAGGTAATATGTACCCTGTAGATTAGAAGGTAGAGCTGTAGGTAATATGTACCCTGTAGATTAGAAGGTAGAGCTGTAGGTAATATGTAGATTAGAAGGTAGAGATGTAGGTAATATGTACCCTGTAGATTAGAAGGTAGAGCTGTAGGTAATATGTACCCTGTAGATTAGAAGGTAGAGCTGTAGGTAATATCTACCCTCTACATTAGAAGGTAGAGCTGTAGGTAATATGCACCCTCTACATTAGAAGGTAGAGCTGTAGGTAATATGTACCCTGTAGATTAGAAGGTAGAGCTGTAGGTAATATGTAGATTAGAAGGTAGAGCTGTAGGTAATATCTACCCTCTACATTAGAAGGTAGAGCTGTAGGTAATATGTAGATTAGAAGGTAGAGCTGTAGGTAATATGTACCCTCTACATTAGAAGGTAGAGCTGTAGGTAATATGTACCCTCTACATTAGAAGGTAGAGCTGTAGGTAAAATGTACCCTGTAGATTAGAAGGTAGAGCTGTAGGTAATATGTACCCTGTATATTAGAAGGTATTGTGGTAGGTAATTTGTACCCTGTAGATTAGAAGGTAAAGCTGTAGGTAACATCTACCCTCTACATTAGAAGGTAGAGCTGTAGGTAATATGTAGATTAGAAGGTAGAGCTGTAGGTAATATGTACCCTGTAGATTAGAAGGTAGAGCTGTAGGTAATATGTAGATTAGAAGGTAGAGCTGTAGGTAATATGTACCCTGTAGATTAGAAGGTAGAGCTGTAGGTAATATGTAGATTAGAAGGTAGAGCTGTAGGTAATATGTACCCTGTAGATTAGAAGGTAGAGCTGTAGGTAATATGTACCCTCTACATTAGAAGTTAGAGCTGTAGGTAATATCTACCCTCTACATTAGAAGGTAGAGCTGTAGGTAATGTGTACCCTGTAGATTAGAAGGTAGAGCTGTAGGTAATATGTACCCTGTAGATTAGAAGGTAGATCTGTAGGTAATATGTACCCTGTAGATTAGAAGGTAGATCTGTAGGTAATATGTAGATTAGAAGGTAGAGCTGTAGGTAACATCTACCCTCTACATTAGAAGGTAGAGCTGTAGGTAATGTGTACCCTCTACATTGGAAGGTAGAGCTGTAGGTAATATGTACCCTCTACATTAGAAGGTAGAGCTGTAGGTAATCTCTACCCTCTACATTAGAAGGTAGAGCTGTAGGTAATATGTACATTAGAAGGTAGAGCTGTAGGTATTATGTACCCTCTACATTGGAAGGTAGAGCTGTAGGTAATATCTACCCTCTACATTAGAAGGTAGAGCTGTAGGTAATATGTACCCTCTACATTAGAAGGTAGAGCTGTAGGTAACATGTACCCTGTAGATTAGAAGGTAGAGCTGTAGGTAATATGTACCCTGTACATTAGAAGGTAGAGCTGTAGGTAATATCTACCCTGTACATTAGAAGGTAGAGCTGTAGGTAATATCTACCCTCTACATTAGAAGGTAGAGCTGTAGGTAATATGTAGATTAGAAGGTAGAGCTGTAGGTAACATGTACCCTGTAGATTAGAAGGTAGAGCTGTAGGTAATATCTACCCTGTAGATTAGAAGGTAGAGCTGTAGGTAATATCTACCCTCTACATTAGAAGGTAGAGCTGTAGGTAATATGTACCCTCTACATTAGAAGGTAGAGCTGTAGGTAAAATGTACCCTCTACATTAGAAGGTAGAGCTGTAGGTAATATCTACCCTGTAGATTAGAAGGTAGAGCTGTAGGTAATATGTACCCTGTAGATTAGAAGGTAGAGCTGTAGGTAATATGTAGATTAGAAGGTAGAGCTGTAGGTACTATGTACCCTCTACATTAGAAGGTAGAGCTGTAGGTAATATCTACCCTCTACATTAGAAGGTATAGCTGTAGGTAATATGTACCCTCTACATTAGAAGGTAGAGCTGTAGGTAATATGTACCCTCTACATTAGAAGGTAGAGCTGTAGGTAATATCTACCCTCTACATTAGAAGGTAGAGCTGTAGGTAATATGTACCCTCTACATTAGAAGGTAGAGCTGTAGGTAATATCTACCCTGTACATTAGAAGGTAGAGCTGTAGGTAATATCTACCCTCTACATTAGAAGGTAGAGCTGTAGGTAATATGTAGATTAGAAGGTAGAGCTGTAGGTAATATGTACCCTCTACATTAGAAGGTAGAGCTGAAGGTAATATGTACATTAGAAGGTCGAGCTGTAGGTAATATCTACCCTCTACATTAGAAGGTAGAGCTGTAGGTAATATCTACCCTCTACATTAGAAGGTAGAGCTGTAGGTAATATCTACCCTCTACATTAGAAGGTAGAGCTGTAGGTAATATCTACCCTCTACATTAGAAGGTAGAGCTGTAGGTAATATCTACCCTCTACATTGGAAGGTAGAGCTGTAGGTAATATCTACCCTCTACATTAGAAGGTAGAGCTGTAGGTAATATCTACCCTCTACATTAGAAGGTAGAGCTGTAGGTAATATCTACCCTCTACATTAGAAGGTAGAGCTGTAGGTAATATGTAGATTAGAAGGTAGAGCTGTAGGTACTATGTACCCTCTACATTAGAAGGTAGAGCTGTAGGTAATATGTACCCTCTACATTAGAAGGTAGAGCTGTAGGTAATATCTACCCTCTACATTAGAAGGTAGAGCTGTAGGTAATATGCACCCTCTACATTAGAAGGTAGAGCTGTAGGTAATATGTACCCTCTACATTAGAAGGTAGAGCTGTAGGTAATATCTACCCTCTTCATTAGAAGGTGGAGCTATAGGTAATATCTACCCTCTACATTAGAAGGTAGAGCTGTAGGTAATATGTACCCTCTACATTAGAAGGTAGAGCTGTAGGTAATGTGTACCCTCTACATTGGAAGGTAGAGCTGTAGGTATTATGTACCCTCTACATTAGAAGGTAGAGCTGTAGGTAATATCTACCCTCTACATTAGAAGGTAGAGCTGTAGGTAATATGTACCCTCTACATTAGAAGGTAGAGCTGTAGGTAATATGTAGATTAGAAGGTAGAGCTGTAGGTACTATGTACCCTCTACATTAGAAGGTAGAGCTGTAGGTAATATGTACCCTCTACATTAGAAGGTAGAGCTGTAGGTAATATGTACCCTCTACATTAGAAGGTAGAGCTGTAGGTAATATGTAGTTTAGAAGGTAGAGCTGTAGGTAATATCTACCCTCTACATTAGAAGGTAGAGCTGTAGGTAATATCTACCCTCTACATTAGAAGGTAGAGCTGTAGGTAATATCTACCCTCTACAGTAGAACGTTCAGCCGTGACGCTGGGTACCTCTCAGTCCCCCTGTGAGTTTTCAACTTTTAAAGGAGGAACCACTGTAATTTAACTTCATGTCTCCAATCAGATGACACATCTAACCAGGTCACACACATGGACTATTGACATAGGTCATTTTCATAAAACAAATTTTATTGATATGCCCCAACATAGATGTTTCCTTGTGTAACGTAAGCATAGTAAAGGTTACGACTGTAAGGTTTAGGTAGGGATGGAGGTTATGGAGGATTGAAGGGATGGAGGGAGGGACAGACTGAGTTTTCTCCCCAAACAAGCATTTTATAATTCATCAGCAGTTTGACAGATGAGTCCTGCTGGAGAATATTACAAAATGTCTCAAATCTCATATATATGCTAATGGTATGCTGGTGGAGGCTGACTGGTGGGTGTGTAGGGTAGGGGTGTAGTGTCTGGGTAGTATGGCTGGCACTATTTTAATCTGCCCTGACCACTGAGAAGACAAGTAGAGGAGACAAGTCATTCTGCACTCAACAATTTATGATGAAACATGGGCGAAACAGAGAGGAAAAGAACAGAGGAGGACATACAGGGAGGAAAAGACCAGAGGAGGACATACAGGGAGGAAAAGACCAGAGGAGGACATACAGGGAGGAAAAGACCAGAGGAGGACATACAGGGAGGAAAAGACCAGAGGAGGACATACAGAGAGGAAAAGACCAGAGGAGGACATACAGGGAGGAAAAGACCAGAGGAGGACATACAGGGAGGAAAAGACCAGAGGAGGACATACAGGGAGGAAAAGACCAGAGGAGGACATACAGGGAGGAAAAGACCAGAGGAGGACATACAGGGAGGAAAAGACCAGAGGAGGACATACAGAGAGGAAAAGACCAGAGGAGGACATACAGGAGGAAAAGACCAGAAGAGGACATACAGGGAGGAAAAGACCAGAGGAGGACATACAGGGAGGAAAAGACCAGAGGAGGACATACAGAGAGGAAAAGACCAGAGGAGGACATACAGGGAGGAAAAGACCAGAGGAGGACATACAGGGAGGAAAAGACCAGAGGAGGACATACAGGGAGGAAAAGACCAGAGGAGGACATACAGGGAGGAAAAGACCAGGGGAGGACATACAGGGAGGAAAAGACCAGAGGAGGACATACAGGGAGGAAAAGACCAGAGGAGGACATACAGGGAGGAAAAGACCAGAGGAGGACATACAGGGAGGAGAGTTGTTTTCTGATTGAACAGTGATAACGCAACACAAACTCAGTTGTTAAATTAGTCTTGTTGCCATTCACTGTGTTGCATTACACTTCCCTTGTCTCTCCTTGTGATTGATGACATGTTGCTCTCCACATGAATGTCTTCCTTTCATGTGACGGTCCTATATAAATGTCTGGATGTTCCAAACACCTCTCTACTCAGCAGAAAACAGTACTACTGTTTCTCATTCATGTGACGGCCCTATATAAATGTCTGGATGTTCCAAACACCTCTCTACTCAGCAGAAAACAGTACTACTGTTTCTCATTCATGTGACGGTCCTATATAAATGTCTGGATGTTCCAAACACCTCTCTACTCAGCAGAAAACAGTACTACTGTTTCTCATTCATGTGACGGTCCTATATAAATGTCTGGATGTTCCAAACACCTCTCTACTCAGCAGAAAACAGTACTACTGTTTCTCATTCATGTGACGGTCCTATATAAATGTCTGGATGTTCCAAACACCTCTCTACTCAGCAGAAATGAACCTGGGCAGTCTATGAACCTGGGAACGTCTATGAACCTGTGAAAGTCTATGAACCTGGGAACGTCTATGAACCTGTGAACGTCTATGAACGTCTATGAACCTGTGAACGTCTATGAACCTGGGAACGTCTATGAACCTGGGAACGTCTATGAACCTGGGAACGTCTATGAACCTGTGAAAGTCTATGAACCTGTGAACGTCTATGAACGTCTATGAACCTGGAAACGTCTATGAACCTGTGAAAGTCTATGAACCTGTGAACATCTATGAACCTGTGAACGTCTATGAACATCTATGAACCTGTGAACGTCTATGAACGTCTATGAACCTGTGAACTTCTATGAACCTGGGAACGTCTATGAACCTGTGAACGTCTATGAACCTGTGAACGTCTATGAACCTGTGAACGTCTATGAACCTGTGAACATCTATGAACCCGTGAACGTCTATGAACCTGTGAACGTCTATGAACCTGTGAATGTCTATGAACCTGGGAACGTCTATGAACCTGTGAACGTCTATGAACCTGTGAACGTCTATGAACCTGTGAACGTCTATGAACGTTATTGGTCACATACACATGGTTAGCAGATGTTATTGGTCACATGGTTAGCAGATGTTATTGGTCACATACACATGGTTAGCAGATGTTATTGGTCACATACACGTGGTTAGCAGATGTTATTGGTCACATACACATGGTTAGCAGATGTTATTGGTCACATACACATGGTTAGCAGATGTTATTGGTCACATACACATGGTTAGCAGATGTTATTGGTCACATACACATGGTTAGCAGATGTTATTGGTCACATACACATGATTAGCAGATGTTATTGGTCACATGGTTAGCAGATGTTATTGGTCACATACACATGGTTAGCAGATGTTATTGGTCACATACACATGGTTAGCAGATGTTATTGGTCACATGGTTAGCAGATGTTATTGGTCACATACACATGGTTAGCAGATGTTATTGGTCACATACACATGATTAGCAGATGTTATTGGTCACATGGTTAGCAGATGTTATTGGTCACATACACATGGTTAGCAGATGTTATTGGTCACATACACATGATTAGCAGATGTTATTGGTCACATGGTTAGCAGATGTTATTGGTCACATACACATGATTAGCAGATGTTATTGGTCACATGGTTAGCAGATGTTATTGGTCACATACACATGGTTAGCAGATGTTATTGGTCACGTGGTTAGCAGATGTTATTGGTCACATACACATGGTTAGCAGATGTTATTGGTCACATGGTTAGCAGATGTTATTGGTCACATACACATGGTTAGCAGATGTTATTGGTCACATACACATGGTTAGCAGATGTTATTGGTCACATACACATGGTTAGCAGATGTTATTGGTCCCATACACATGGTTAGCAGATGTTAATGGTCACTTACACATGGTTAGCAGATGTTATTGGTCCCATACACATGGTTACCAGATGTTATTGGTCACTTACACATGGTTAGCAGATGTTATTGGTCACATACACATGGTTAGCAGATGTTATTGGTCCCATACACATGGTTACCAGATGTTATTGGTCACTTACACATGGTTAGCAGATGTTATTGGTCACATACACATGGTTAGCAGATGTTATTGGTCCCATACACATGGTTACCAGATGTTATTGGTCACATACACATGGTTAGCAGATGTTATTGGTCCCATACACATGGTTACCAGATGTTATTGGTCACTTACACATGGTTAGCAGATGTTATTGGTCACTTACACATGGTTAGCAGATGTTATTGGTCACATACACATGGTTAGCAGATGTTATTGGTCCCATACACATGGTTAGCAGATGTTATTGGTCACATGGTTAGCAGATGTTATTGGGCACATGGTTAGCAGATGTTATTGGTCACATACACATGGTTAGCAGATGTTATTGGTCCCATACACATGGTTAGCAGATGTTATTGGTCACATGGTTAGCAGATGTTATTGGTCACATACACATGGTTACCAGATGTTAAGAATATATACATGTCAGAGCAGCATTGGACTAAGATACAGTGGCATAGTATAGAATACAGTATATAGTTAAGAGATGAGGAATGGATTAAGGATACATACATGTCAGAGCAGCATTGGACTAAGATACAGTGGCATATTATAGAATACAGTATATAGTTAAGAGATGAGGAATGGATTAAGGATATATACATGTCAGAGCAGCATTGGACTAAGATACAGTGGCATAGTATAGAATACAGTATATAGTTAAGAGATGAGGAATGGATTAAGGATATAGACATGTCAGAGCAGCATTGGACTAAGATACAGTGGCATATTATAGAATACAGTATATAGTTAAGAGATGAGGAATGGATTAAGGATATATACATGTCAGAGCAGCATTGGACTAAGATACAGTGGCATAGTATAGAATACAGTATATAGTTAAGAGATGAGGAATGGATTAAGGATATAGACATGTCAGAGCAGCATTGGACTAAGATACAGTGGCATAGTATAGAATACAGTATATAGTTAAGAGATGAGGAATGGATTAAGGATATATACATGTCAGAGCAGCATTGGACTAAGATACAGTGGCATAGTATAGAATACAGTATATAGTTAAGAGATGAGGAATGGATTAAGGATATATACATGTCAGAGCAGCATTGGACTAAGATACAGTGGCATAGTATAGAATACAGTATATAGTTAAGAGATGAGGAATGGATTAAGGATATAGACATGTCAGAGCAGCATTGGACTAAGATACAGTGGCATAGTATAGAATACAGTATATAGTTAAGAGATGAGGAATGGATTAAGGATATATACATGTCAGAGCAGCATTGGACTAAGATACAGTGGCATAGTATAGAATACAGTATATAGTTAAGAGATGAGGAATGGATTAAGGATACATACATGTCAGAGCAGCATTGGACTAAGATACAGTGGCATAGTATAGAATACAGTATATAGTTAAGAGATGAGGAATGGATTAAGGATATATACATGTCAGAGCAGCATTGGACTAAGATACAGTGGCATAGTATAGAATACAGTATATAGTTAAGAGATGAGGAATGGATTAAGGATATATACATGTCAGAGCAGCATTGGACTAAGATACAGTGGCATATTATAGAATACAGTATATAGTTAAGAGATGAGGAATGGATTAAGGATATATACATGTCAGAGCAGCATTGGACTAAGATACAGTGGCATAGTATAGAATACAGTATATAGTTAAGAGATGAGGAATGGATTAAGGATATATACATGTCAGAGCAGCATTGGACTAAGATACAGTGGCATAGTATAGAATACAGTATATAGTTAAGAGATGAGGAATGGATTAAGGATATATACATGTCAGAGCAGCATTGGACTAAGATACAGTGGCATAGTATAGAATACAGTATATAGTTAAGAGATGAGGAATGGATTAAGGATATATACATGTCAGAGCAGCATTGGACTAAGATACAGTGGCATAGTATAGAATACAGTATATAGTTAAGAGATGAGGAATGGATTAAGGATATATACATGTCAGAGCAGCATTGGACTAAGATACAGTGGCATAGTATAGAATACAGTATATAGTTAAGAGATGAGGAATGGATTAAGGATATATACATGTCAGAGCAGCATTGGACTAAGATACAGTGGCATAGTATAGAATACAGTATATAGTTAAGAGATGAGGAATGGAAGACATGTCAGAGAGCATTGGATAAATACAGTGGCATAGTATTACATATATAGTTAAAGATGAGGAATGGATTCCTATATACTATGTCTAGGCAGCATCTGATGTGCTGGAGATGGCTGTTTAACAGTCAGTGGTGTAGTGTAGAATACAGTATACATTTGAGATGGGTAATGCAATTACGAAAATACAATTTAAAAGTGACTAAGATACATGTGGAATAGTGTACAGTGGCATAGTTTATACATATGAGATGAGGAATGCTAGATTACGGAAGCATATAATTAAAGTGGCTATTGATCCATTCTTAAGTGGCAGGGATTATAATCTATGTCAAAGTAGCCTCTCTTAGAGATGAGGAATGTATTAATAGATATACATTCCCTGCTCTATTGGAGTGATATGAAGTATTAATAGATAGATGATTCCAGTATATAGTTGATATGAGTGGATTAATAGATGATTCCATGTCTATAGCAGTCTGATATGAAGTATTAATAGATGATTCCCTGCTCTATAGGAGTCTGTATATAGTTAATAGATGATTCCTGCCCTATGGATCTGAATGAAGTATTAATAGATGATTCCCTGCAGCTATTGGAGTCTGATAGATATTAATAGATGTAGATGATTCCAGTCTATAGTTAAGAGTCTGATATGAAGTATATAATAGATGATTCCCTGCTCTATAGAGTCTGATATGAATTATTAATAGATGATTCCCTGCCCTTATTGTGGTTAGTCTGATAAAGTATTAATAGATGATTCCCTGCTCTATAGGAGTCTGATATGAAGTATTAATAGATGTAGATGATTCCCTGCTCTAAGGAGTCTGATGGTGTAGTATTAATAGATGATTCCTGCTCTATTTGAGAGTCTGACATGAAAACATTAATAGATGTAGATGATTCCCTGCTCTATTGGAGTCTGATATGAAGTATTAATAGATGTAGATGATTCCCTGCTCTGTAGGAGTCTGATATGAAGTATTAATAGATGATTCCCTGCTCTATAGGAGTCTGATATGAAGTATTAATAGATGTAGATGATTCCCTGCTCTATTGGAGTCTGACATGAAGTATTAATAGATGTAGATGATTCCCTGCTCTGTAGGAGTCTGACATGAAGTATTAATAGATGATTCCCTGCTCTATAGGAGTCTGACATGAAGTATTAATAGGTGATTCCCTGCTCTATAGGAGTCTGCCATGAAGTATTAATAGGTGATTCCCTGCTCTGTAGGAGTCTGATATGAAGTATTAATAGATGATTCCCTGCTCTATAGGAGTCTGATATGAAGTATTAATAGCAGCAGAAATGGCCTTTATTTTTCTTCTTACCAACAGATCAAAAATCAAGCGTTTATGTAGAGCTGGGAGTGGTGGGAGTGGTAGGATGGTGGGATTGGTGGGGTGGTGGGAGTGGTGGGAGTGGTGGGAGTGGTAGGAGTGGTAAGTGGTAGGAGTGGTAGGAGTGGTAGGAGTGGTGGGAGTGGTGGGGTGGTGGGAGTGGTAGGATGGTGGGAGTGGTGGGAGTGGTGGGATGGTGGGAGTGGTGGGAGTGGTGTGATTGGTGGGAGTGGTGGGATTGGTGGGAGTGGTGGGAGTGGTGGGATTGGTAGGGAGTGGTGGGAGTGGTGGGATTAGTGGGAGTGGTGGGAATGGTAGGATTGGTGGGATTGGTGGGAGTGGTAGGAGTGATGGGAGTGGTGGGATTGGTGGGCGTGGTGGGATTAGTGGGAGTGGTGGGATTGGTGGGAGTGGTAGGAGTGGTGGGATTAGTGGGAGTGGTAGGAATGGTAGGAGTGGTGGGATTGGTGGGAGTGGTAGGAGTGATGGGAGTGGTGGGATTGGTGGGAGTGGTGGGATTAGTGGGAGTGGTGGGATTGGTGGGAGTGGTGGGAGTGATGGGAGTGGTGGGATTGGTGGGAGTGGTGGGATTGGTGGGAGTGGTAGGAGTGGTGGGAGTGGTGGGATTGGTGGGAGTGGTGGGATTGGTGGGATTGGTGGGAGTGGTGGGATTAGTGGGAGTGGTGGGATTGGTGGGAGTGGTAGGAGTGATGGGAGTGGTGGGATTGGTGGGAGTGGTGGGAGTGGTGGGAGTGGTAGGAGTGGTGGGAGTGGTGGGAGTGGTGGGAGTGGTGGGAGTGGTGGGAGTGGTGGGATTGGTAGGAGTGGTGGGATTGGTGGGAGTGGTGGGAGTGGTGGGAGTGGTGGGATTGGTGGGAGTGGTGGGAGTGGTGGGAGTGGTGGGAGTGGTAGGGTGGTAGGAGTGGTGGGAGTGGTGGGAGTGGTGGGAGTGGTGGGAGTGGTGGGTGGTGGGAGTGGTGGGAGTGGTGGGAGTGGTGGGAGTCGTAGGAGTGGTGGGAGTGGTGGGAGTGGTGGGAGTGGTAGGAGTGGTGGGAGTGGTGGGAGTGGTGGGAGTGGTGGGATTGGTGGGAGTGGTGGGAGTGGTGGGAGTGGTGGGAGTGGTGGGATGGTGGGAGGAGTGGTGGGAGTGGTGGGAGTGGTGGGAGTGGTGGGAGTGGTGGGAGTGGTAGGAGTGGTAGGAATGGTGGGAGTGGTGGGATTAGTGGGAGTGGTGGGATTGGTAGGAGTGGTGGGAGTGGTGGGAGTGGTGGGAGTGTTATGTCTGTTATGATATGGATGTTACAGGGGAACCAGGCTCTGTCTCTGTTATGATATGGATGTTACAGGGGAACCAGGCTCTGTTATGATATGGATGTTACAGGGGAACCAGGCTCTGTCTCTGTTATGATATGGATGTTACAGGGGAACCAGGCTCTGTCTCTGTTATGATATGGATGTTACAGGGGAACCAGGCTCTGTTATGATATGGATGTTACAGGGGAACCAGGCTCTGTCTCTGTTATGATATGGATGTTACAGGGGAACCAGGCTCTGTTATGATATGGATGTTACAGGGGAACCAGGCTCTGTCTCTGTTATGATATGGATGTTACAGGGGAACCAGGCTCTGTCTCTGTTATGATATGGATGTTACAGGGGAACCAGGCCCTGTCTCTGTTATGATATGGATGTTACAGGGGAACCAGGCTCTGTCTCTGTTATGATATGGATGTTACAGGGGAACCAGGCTCTGTCTCTGTTATGATATGGATGTTACAGGGGAACCAGGCCCTGTCTCTGTTATGATATGGATGTTACAGGGGAACCAGGCTCTGTCTCTGTTATGATATGGATGTTACAGGGGAACCAGGCTCTGTTATGATATGGATGTTACAGGGGAACCAGGCTCTGTTATGATATGGATGTTACAGGGGAACCAGGCTCTGTCTCTGTTATGATATGGATGTTACAGGGGAACCAGGCTCTGTCTCTGTTATGATATGGATGTTACAGGGGAACCAGGCTCTGTCTCTGTTATGATATGGATGTTACAGGGGAACCAGGCTCTGTCTCTGTTATGATATGGATGTTACAGGGGAACCAGGCTCTGTCTCTGTTATGATATGGATGTTACAGGGGAACCAGGCTCTGTCTCTGTTATGATATGGATGTTACAGGGGAACCAGGCTCTGTCTCTGTTATGATATGGATGTTACAGGGGAACCAGGCTCTGTTAGATATGCCCAGGCTCTGTTATGATATGCAGGGAACCAGGCTCTGTTATGATATGGATGTTACAGGGGAACCAGGCTCTGTCTCTGTTATGATATGGATGTTACAGGGGAACCAGGCCCTGTCTCTGTTATGATATGGATGTTACAGGGAACCAGGCTCTGTCTCTGTTATGATATGGATGTTACAGGGAACCAGGCTCTGTCTCTGTTATGATATGGATGTTACAGGGGAACCAGGCCCTGTCTCTGTTATGATATGGATGTTACAGGGGAACCAGGCTCTGTCTCTGTTATGATATGGATGTTACAGGGGAACCAGGCTCTGTTATGATATGGATGTTACAGGGGAACCAGGCTCTGTCTCTGTTATGATATAGATGTTACAGGGGAACCAGGCTCTGTCTCTGTTATGATATGGATGTTACAGGGGAACCAGGCTCTGTCTCTGTTATGATATGGATGTTACAGGGGAACCAGGCTCTGTCTCTGTTATGATATGGATGTTACAGGGGAACCAGGCTCTGTCTCTGTTATGATATGGATGTTACAGGGGAACCAGGCTCTGTCTCTGTTATGATATGGATGTTACAGGGGAACCAGGCTCTGTTATGATATGGATGTTACAGGGGAACCAGGCTCTGTCTCTGTTATGATATGGATGTTACAGGGGAACCAGGCTCTGTTATGATATGGATGTTACAGGGGATCTGTTATGATATAGATGTTACAGGGGAACCAGGCTCTGTCTCTGTTATGATATGGATGTTACAGGGGAACCAGGCTCTGTCTCTGTTATGATATGGATGTTACAGGGAACCAGGCTCTGTCTCTGTTATGATATGGATGTTACAGGGGAACCAGGCTCTGTCTCTGTTATGATATGGATGTTACAGGGGAACCAGGCTCTGTTATGATATGGATGTTACAGGGGAACCAGGCTCTGTCTCTGTTATGATATGGATGTTACAGGGAACCAGGCTCTGTTATGATATATGGATGTTACAGGGTCTCTGTTATGAACCAGGCTCTGTCTCTGTTATGATATGGATGTTACAGGGGAACCAGGCTCTGTCTCTGTTATGATATGGATGTTACAGGGGAACCAGGCTCTGTCTCTGTTATGATATGGATGTTACAGGGGAACCAGGCTCTGTTATGATATGGATGTTACAGGGGAACCAGGCTCTGTCTCTGTTATGATATAGATGTTACAGGGGAACCAGGCTCTGTCTCTGTTATGATATGGATGTTACAGGGAACCAGGCTCTGTTATGATATGGATGTTACAGGGGAACCAGGCTCTGTCTCTGTTATGATATAGATGTTACAGGGGAACCAGGCTCTGTCTCTGTTATGATATGGATGTTACAGGGGAACCAGGCTCTGTCTCTGTTATGATATGGATGTTACAGGGAACCAGGCTCTGTCTCTGTTATGATATGGATGTTACAGGGAACCAGGCTCTGTCTCTGTTATGATATGGATGTTACAGGGAACCAGGCTCTGTCTCTGTTATGATATGGATGTTACAGGGGAACCAGGCTCTGTTATGATATGGATGTTACAGGGGAACCAGGCTCTGTCTCTGTTATGATATGGATGTTACAGGGGAACCAGGCTCTGTCTCTGTTATGATATGGATGTTACAGGGGAACCAGGCTCTGTCTCTGTTATGATATGGATGTTACAGGGGAACCAGGCTCTCTTCTGTTAGATATGGATGTTACAGGCCTGTCTCTGTTATGATATGGATGTTACAGGGAACCAGGCTCTGTCTCTGTTATGATATAGATGTTACAGGGGAACCAGGCTCTGTCTCTGTTATGATATGGATGTTACAGGGGAACCAGGCTCTGTCTCTGTTATGATATGGATGTTACAGGGGAACCAGGCTCTGTCTCTGTTATGATATGGATGTTACAGGGGAACCAGGCCTGTCTCTGTTATGATATGGATGTTACAGGGGAACCAGGCTCTGTTATGATATGGATGTTACAGGGGAACCAGGCCCTGTCTCTGTTATGATATGGATGTTACAGGGGAACCAGGCTCTGTCTCTGTTATGATATGGATGTTACAGGGAACCAGGCTCTGTCTCTGTTATGATATGGATGTTACAGGGGAACCAGGCTCTGTCTCAGGGGAACCAGGCTCTGTCTCTGTTATGATATGGATATGGATTACAGGGGAACCAGGCTCTGTCTCTGTTATGATATAGATGTTACAGGGGAACCAGGCTCTGTTATGATATGGATGTTACAGGGGAACCAGGCTCTGTCTCTGTTATGATATGGATGTTACAGGGGAACCAGGCTCTGTCTCTGATATGGATGTTACAGGGGAACCAGGCTCTGTTATGATATGGATGTTACAGGGAACCAGGCCCTGTCTCTGTTATGATATGGATGTTACAGGGGAACCAGGCTCTGTCTCTGTTATGATATGGATGTTACAGGGGAACCAGGCTCTGTTATGATATGGATGTTACAGGGGAACCAGGCTCTGTCTCTGTTATGATATGGATGTTACAGGGGAACCAGGCTCTGTCTCTGTTATGATATGGATGTTACAGGGGAACCAGGCTCTGTCTCTGTTATGATATGGATGTTACAGGGGAACCAGGCTCTGTCTCTGTTATGATATGGATGTTACAGGGGAACCAGGCCCTGTCTCTGTTATGATATGGATGTTACAGGGGAACCAGGCCCTGTCTCTGTTATGATATGGATGTTACAGGGGAACCAGGCTCTGTCTCTGTTATGATATAGATGTTACAGGGGAACCAGGCTCTGTCTCTGTTATGATATGGATGTTACAGGGGAACCAGGCTCTGTCTCTGTTATGATATGGATGTTACAGGGGAACCAGGCTCTGTCTCTGTTATGATATGGATGTTACAGGGAACCAGGCTCTGTTATGATATGGATGTTACAGGGGAACCAGGCTCTGTTATGATATGGATGTTACAGGGGAACCAGGCTCTGTCTCTGTTATGATATGGATGTTACAGGGGAACCAGGCTCTGTTATGATATGGATGTTACAGGGGAACCAGGCTCTGTCTCTGTTATGATATGGATGTTACAGGGGAACCAGGCTCTGTCTCTGTTATGATATGGATGTTACAGGGGAACCAGGCTCTGTCTCTGTTATGATATGGATGTTACAGGGGAACCAGGCTCTGTTATGATATGGATGTTACAGGGAACCAGGCTCTGTCTCTGTTATGATATGGATGTTACAGGGAACCAGGCTCTGTCTCTGTTATGATATGGATGTTACAGGGGAACCAGGCTCTGTCTGTTATGATATGGATGTTACAGGGGAACCAGGCTCTGTCTCTGTTATGATATGGATGTTACAGGGGAACCAGGCTCTGTTATGATATGGATGTTACAGGGGAACCAGGCTCTGTTATGATATGGATGTTACAGGGGAACCAGGCCCTGTCTCTGTTATGATATGGATGTTACAGGGGAACCAGGCTCTGTTATGATATGGATGTTACAGGGAACCAGGCCTGTCTCTGTTATGATATGGATGTTACAGGGGAACCAGGCTCTGTTATGATATGGATGTTACAGGGGAACCAGGCCCTGTCTCTGTTATGATATGGATGTTACAGGGGAACCAGGCTCTGTTATGATATGGATGTTACAGGGGAACCAGGCTCTGTTATGATATGGATGTTACAGGGGAACCAGGCTCTGTCTCTGTTATGATATGGATGTTACAGGGGAACCAGGCTCTGTTATGATATGGATGTTACAGGGGAACCAGGCTCTGTCTCTGTTATGATATGGATGTTACAGGGGAACCAGGCTCTGTCTCTGTTATGATATGGATGTTACAGGGGAACCAGGCTCTGTCTCTGTTATGATATGGATGTTACAGGGGAACCAGGCCCTGTTATGATATGGATGTTACAGGGGAACCAGGCTCTGTCTCTGTTATGATATAGATGTTACAGGGGAACCAGGCTCTGTCTCTGTTATGATATGGATGTTACAGGGGAACCAGGCCCTGTCTCTGTTATGATATGGATGTTACAGGGGAACCAGGCTCTGTTATGATATGGATGTTATGATATAGATGTTACAGGGGAACCAGGCTCTGTCTCTGTTATGATATGGATGTTACAGGGGAACCAGGCTCTGTCTCTGTTATGATATGGATGTTACAGGGGAACCAGGCTCTGTTATGATATGGATGTTACAGGGGAACCAGGCCCTGTCTCTGTTATGATATGGATGTTACAGGGGAACCAGGCTCTGTCTCTGTTATGATATGGATGTTACAGGGGAACCAGGCTCTGTCTCTGTTATGATATGGATGTTACAGGGGAACCAGGCTCTGTCTCTGTTATGATATGGATGTTACAGGGGAACCAGGCTCTGTCTCTGTTATGATATGGATGTTACAGGGGAACCAGGCTCTGTCTCTGTTATGATATGGATGTTACAGGGAACCAGGCTCTGTCTCTGTTATGATATGGATGTTACAGGGGAACCAGGCTCTGTCTCTGTTATGATATGGATGTTACAGGGGAACCAGGCTCTGTTATGATATGGATGTTACAGGGGAACCAGGCTCTGTCTCTGTTATGATATAGATGTTACAGGGGAACCAGGCTCTGTCTCTGTTATGATATGGATGTTACAGGGGAACCAGGCCCTGTCTCTGTTATGATATGGATGTTACAGGGGAACCAGGCTCTGTCTCTGTTATGATATGGATGTTACAGGGGAACCAGGCTCTGTCTCTGTTATGATATGGATGTTACAGGGGAACCAGGCTCTGTCTCTGTTATGATATGGATGTTACAGGGGAACCAGGCTCTGTCTCTGTTATGATATGGATGTTACAGGGGAACCAGGCTCTGTCTCTGTTATGATATGGATGTTACAGGGGAACCAGGCTCTGTTATGATATGGATGTTACAGGGGAACCAGGCTCTGTCTCTGTTATGATATGGATGTTACAGGGGAACCAGGCTCTGTCTCTGTTATGATATGGATGTTACAGGGGAACCAGGCTCTGTTATGATATGGATGTTACAGGGGAACCAGGCTCTGTCTCTGTTATGATATGGATGTTACAGGGGAACCAGGCTCTGTCTCTGTTATGATATGGATGTTACAGGGGAACCAGGCTCTGTCTCTGTTATGATATGGATGTTACAGGGGAACCAGGCTCTGTCTCTGTTATGATATAGATGTTACAGGGGAACCAGGCTCTGTTATGATATAGATGTTACAGGGGAACCAGGCTCTGTCTCTGTTATGATATGGATGTTACAGGGGAACCAGGCTCTGTCTCTGTTATGATATGGATGTTACAGGGGAACCAGGCTCTGTCTCTGTTATGATATGGATGTTACAGGGGAACCAGGCTCTGTCTCTGTTATGATATGGATGTTACAGGGGAACCAGGCTCTGTCTCTGTTATGATATGGATGTTACAGGGGAACCAGGCTCTGTCTCTGTTATGATATGGATGTTACAGGGGAACCAGGCTCTGTCTCTGTTATGATATGGATGTTACAGGGGAACCAGGCTCTGTCTCTGTTATGATATGGATGTTACAGGGGAACCAGGCTCTGTCTCTGTTATGATATGGATGTTACAGGGGAACCAGGCTCTGTCTCTGTTATGATATGGATGTTACAGGGAACCAGGCTCTGTCTCTGTTATGATATGGATGTTACAGGGGAACCAGGCTCTGTCTCTGTTATGATATGGATGTTACAGGGGAACCAGGCTCTGTCTCTGTTATGATATGGATGTTACAGGGGAACCAGGCTCTGTCTCTGTTATGATATGGATGTTACAGGGGAACCAGGCTCTGTCTCTGTTATGATATGGATGTTACAGGGGAACCAGGCTCTGTCTCTGTTATGATATGGATGTTACAGGGGAACCAGGCTCTGTCTCTGTTATGATATAGATGTTACAGGGGAACCAGGCTCTGTTATGATATAGATGTTACAGGGGAACCAGGCTCTGTCTCTGTTATGATATGGATGTTACAGGGGAACCAGGCCCTGTCTCTGTTATGATATGGATGTTACAGGGGAACCAGGCCCTGTCTCTGTTATGATATGGATGTTACAGGGGAACCAGGCTCTGTCTCTGTTATGATATGGATGTTACAGGGGAACCAGGCTCTGTCTCTGTTATGATATGGATGTTACAGGGAACCAGGCTCTGTCTCTGTTATGATATGGATGTTACAGGGAACCAGGCTCTGTCTCTGTTATGATATGGATGTTACAGGGGAACCAGGCTCTGTCTCTGTTATGATATGGATGTTACAGGGGAACCAGGCTCTGTCTCTGTTATGATATGGATGTTACAGGGGAACCAGGCTCTGTCTCTGTTATGATATGGATGTTACAGGGGAACCAGGCTCTGTCTCTGTTATGATATGGATGTTACAGGGGAACCAGGCTCTGTCTCTGTTATGATATGGATGTTACAGGGGAACCAGGCTCTGTCTCTGTTATGATATGGATGTTACAGGGGAACCAGGCTCTGTCTCTGTTATGATATGGATGTTACAGGGGAACCAGGCTCTGTCTCTGTTATGATATGGATGTTACAGGGGAACCAGGCTCTGTCTCTGTTATGATATGGATGTTACAGGGGAACCAGGCTCTGTCTCTGTTATGATATGGATGTTACAGGGGAACCAGGCTCTGTCTCTGTTATGATATAGATGTTACAGGGAAACCAGGCTCTGTCTCTGTTATGATATGGATGTTACAGGGGAACCAGGCCCTGTCTCTGTTATGATATGGATGTTACAGGGGAACCAGGCTCTGTCTCTGTTATGATATGGATGTTACAGGGGAACCAGGCCTGTCTCTGTTATGATATGGATGTTACAGGGGAACCAGGCTCTGTCTCTGTTATGATATGGATGTTACAGGGGAACCAGGCTCTGTCTCTGTTATGATATGGATGTTACAGGGGAACCAGGCTCTGTCTCTGTTATGATATGGATGTTACAGGGGAACCAGGCTCTGTCTCTGTTATGATATGGATGTTACAGGGGAACCAGGCTCTGTCTCTGTTATGATATGGATGTTACAGGGGAACCAGGCTCTGTCTCTGTTATGATATGGATGTTACAGGGGAACCAGGCTCTGTCTCTGTTATGATATGGATGTTACAGGGGAACCAGGCTCTGTTATGATATGGATGTTACAGGGGAACCAGGCTCTGTCTCTGTTATGATATGGATGTTACAGGGGAACCAGGCCCTGTCTCTGTTATGATATGGATGTTACAGGGGAACCAGGCTCTGTCTCTGTTATGATATGGATGTTACAGGGGAACCAGGCTCTGTCTCTGTTATGATATGGATGTTACAGGGAAACCAGGCTCTGTCTCTGTTATGATATGGATGTTACAGGGGAACCAGGCTCTGTTCTGTTATGATATGGATGTTACAGGGGAACCAGGCTCTGTCTCTGTTATGATATGGATGTTACAGGGGAACCAGGCTCTGTCTCTGTTATGATATGGATGTTACAGGGGAACCAGGCTCTGTCTCTGTTATGATATGGATGTTACAGGATGTTAACCAGGCTCTGTCTCTGTTATGATATGGATGTTACAGGGGAACCAGGCTGTCTGGATCTCTGTTATGATATGGATGTTACAGGGGAACCAGGCTGTTACTGTCTCTGTTATGATATGGATGTTACAGGGGAACCAGGCTCTGTCTCTGTTATGATATGGATGTTACAGGGGAACCAGGCCCTGTCTCTGTTATGATATGGATGTTACAGGGGAACCAGGCTCTGTCTCTGTTATGATATGGATGTTACAGGGGGAACCAGGCTCTGTTATGATATGGATGTTACAGGGGAACCAGGCTCTGTCTCTGTTATGATATGGATGTTACAGGGGAACCAGGCTCTGTCTCTGTTATGATATGGATGTTACAGGGGAACCAGGCTCTGTCTCTGTTATGATATGGATGTTACAGGGAACCAGGCTCTGTCTCTGTTATGATATGGATGTTACAGGGGAACCAGGCTCTGTCTCTGTTATGATATGGATGTTACAGGGGAACCAGGCTCTGTTATGATATGGATGTTACAGGGGAACCAGGCTCTGTTATGATATGGATGTTACAGGGGAACCAGGCTCTGTCTCTGTTATGATATGGATGTTACAGGGGAACCAGGCTCTGGCTCTGTTATGATATGGATGTTACAGGGAACCAGGCTCTGTCTCTGTTATGATATGGATGTTACAGGGGAACCAGGCTCTGTCTCTGTTATGATATGGATGTTACAGGGAACCAGGCTCTGTCTCTGTTATGATATGGATGTTACAGGGGAACCAGGCTCTGTCTCTGTTATGATATGGATGTTACAGGGGAACCAGGCTCTGTCTCTGTTATGATATGGATGTTACAGGGGAACCAGGCTCTGTCTCTGTTATGATATGGATGTTACAGGGGAACCAGGCTCTGTCTCTGTTATGATATGGATGTTACAGGGGAACCAGGCTCTGTCTCTGTTATGATATGGATGTTACAGGGGAACCAGGCTCTGTCTCTGTTATGATATGGATGTTACAGGGGAACCAGGCTCTGTCTCTGTTATGATATGGATGTTACAGGGGAACCAGGCTCTGTCTCTGTTATGATATGGATGTTACAGGGGAACTCAGGCAGGGAACCAGGCCTGTCTCTGTTATGATATGGATGTTACAGGGGAACCAGGCTCTGTCTCTGTTATGATATGGATGTTACAGGGGAACCAGGCTCTGTTATGATATGGATGTTACAGGGGAACCAGGCTCTGTCTCTGTTATGATATGGATGTTACAGGGGAACCAGGCTCTGTCTCTGTTATGATATGGATGTTACAGGGGAACCAGGCTCTGTTCTGTTATGATATGGATGTTACAGGGGAACCAGGCTCTGTCTCTGTTATGATATGGATGTTACAGGGGAACCAGGCTCTGTTATGATATGGATGTTACAGGGGAACCAGGCTCTGTCTCTGTTATGATATGGATGTTACAGGGGAACCAGGCTCTGTCTCTGTTATGATATGGATGTTACAGGGGAACCAGGCTCTGTCTCTGTTATGATATGGATGTTACAGGGGAACCAGGCTGTCTGTTATGATATGGATGTTACAGGGGAACCAGGCTCTGTCTCTGTTATGATATGGATGTTACAGGGGAACCAGGCTCTGTCTCTGTTATGATATGGATGTTACAGGGGAACCAGGCTCTGTCTCTGTTATGATATGGATGTTACAGGGGAACCAGGCTCTGTCTCTGTTATGATATGGATGTTACAGGGGAACCAGGCCCTGTCTCTGTTATGATATGGATGTTACAGGGGAACCAGGCTCTGTCTCTGTTATGATATAGATGTTACAGGGGAACCAGGCTCTGTCTCTGTTATGATATGGATGTTACAGGGGAACCAGGCTCTGTCTCTGTTATGATATGGATGTTACAGGGAACCAGGCTCTGTTATGATATGGATGTTACAGGGGAACCAGGCTCTGTCTCTGTTATGATATGGATGTTACAGGGGAACCAGGCTCTGTCTCTGTTATGATATGGATGTTACAGGGGAACCAGGCTCTGTCTCTGTTATGATATGGATGTTACAGGGGAACCAGGCCCTGTCTCTGTTATGATATGGATGTTACAGGGGAACCAGGCTCTGTTATGATATGGATGTTACAGGGGAACCAGGCCCTGTCTCTGTTATGATATGGATGTTACAGGGGAACCAGGCTCTGTTATGATATGGATGTTACAGGGGAACCAGGCTCTGTTATGATATGGATGTTACAGGGGAACCAGGCTCTGTCTCTGTTATGATATGGATGTTACAGGGGAACCAGGCTCTGTTATGATATGGATGTTACAGGGGAACCAGGCTCTGTTATGATATGGATGTTACAGGGGAACCAGGCTCTGTCTCTGTTATGATATGGATGTTACAGGGGAACCAGGCTCTGTTATGATATGGATGTTACAGGGGAACCAGGCCCTGTCTCTGTTATGATATGGATGTTACAGGGGAACCAGGCTCTGTCTCTGTTATGATATGGATGTTACAGGGGAACCAGGCTCTGTCTCTGTTATGATATGGATGTTACAGGGGAACCAGGCTCTGTTATGATATAGATGTTACAGGGGAACCAGGCTCTGTCTCTGTTATGATATGGATGTTACAGGGGAACCAGGCTCTGTTATGATATGGATGTTACAGGGGAACCAGGCTCTGTCTCTGTTATGATATGGATGTTACAGGGGAACCAGGCTCTGTCTCTGTTATGATATGGATGTTACAGGGGAACCAGGCTCTGTTATGATATGGATGTTACAGGGGAACCAGGCTCTGTCTCTGTTATGATATGGATGTTACAGGGGAACCAGGCTCTGTTATGATATGGATGTTACAGGGGAACCAGGCCCTGTCTCTGTTATGATATGGATGTTACAGGGGAACCAGGCTCTGTTATGATATGGATGTTACAGGGGAACCAGGCTCTGTTATGATATGGATGTTACAGGGGAACCAGGCTCTGTCTCTGTTATGATATGGATGTTACAGGGGAACCAGGCTCTGTCTCTGTTATGATATGGATGTTACAGGGGAACCAGGCTCTGTCTCTGTTATGATATGGATGTTACAGGGGAACCAGGCTCTGTCTCTGTTATGATATGGATGTTACAGGGGAACCAGGCTCTGTCTCTGTTATGATATAGATGTTACAGGGGAACCAGGCTCTGTCTCTGTTATGATATGGATGTTACAGGGGAACCAGGCTCTGTCTCTGTTATGATATGGATGTTACAGGGGAACCAGGCTCTGTCTCTGTTATGATATGGATGTTACAGGGGAACCAGGCCCTGTCTCTGTTATGATATGGATGTTACAGGGGAACCAGGCCCTGTCTCTGTTATGATATGGATGTTACAGGGGAACCAGGCTCTGTCTCTGTTATGATATGGATGTTACAGGGGAACCAGGCTCTGTTATGATATGGATGTTACAGGGGAACCAGGCTCTGTTATGATATGGATGTTACAGGGGAACCAGGCTCTGTCTCTGTTATGATATGGATGTTACAGGGGAACCAGGCTCTGTCTCTGTTATGATATGGATGTTACAGGGGGAACCAGGCCCTGGCTCTGTTATGATATGGATGTTACAGGGGAACCAGGCTCTGTCTCTGTTATGATATGGATGTTACAGGGGAACCAGGCTCTGTCTCTGTTATGATATGGATGTTACAGGGGAACCAGGCCCTGTCTCTGTTATGATATGGATGTTACAGGGGAACCAGGCTCTGTCTCTGTTATGATATGGATGTTACAGGGGAACCAGGCTCTGTCTCTGTTATGATATGGATGTTACAGGGGAACCAGGCTCTGTTATGATATGGATGTTACAGGGGAACCAGGCTCTGTCTCTGTTATGATATGGATGTTACAGGGGAACCAGGCTCTGTCTCTGTTATGATATGGATGTTACAGGGGAACCAGGCTCTGTTATGATATGGATGTTACAGGGGAACCAGGCTCTGTTATGATATGGATGTTACAGGGGAACCAGACTCTGTCTCTGTTATGATATGGATGTTACAGGGGAACCAGGCTCTGTCTCTGTTATGATATGGATGTTACAGGGGAACCAGGCCCTGTCTCTGTTATGATATGGATGTTACAGGGGAACCAGGCTCTGTCTCTGTTATGATATGGATGTTACAGGGGAACCAGGCTCTGTCTCTGTTATGATATGGATGTTACAGGGGAACCAGGCTCTGTTATGATATGGATGTTACAGGGGAACCAGGCTCTGTCTCTGTTATGATATGGATGTTACAGGGGAACCAGGCTCTGTCTCTGTTATGATATGGATGTTACAGGGGAACCAGGCTCTGTTATGATATGGATGTTACAGGGGAACCAGGCTCTGTTATGATATGGATGTTACAGGGGAACCAGGCTCTGTCTCTGTTATGATATGGATGTTACAGGGGAACCAGGCTCTGTCTCTGTTATGATATGGATGTTACAGGGGAACCAGGCTCTGTCTCTGTTATGATATGGATGTTACAGGGGAACCAGGCTCTGTCTCTGTTATGATATGGATGTTACAGGGGAACCAGGCCCTGTCTCTGTTATGATATGGATGTTACAGGGGAACCAGGCTCTGTTATGATATGGATGTTACAGGGGAACCAGGCTCTGTTATGATATGGATGTTACAGGGGAACCAGGCTCTGTCTCTGTTATGATATGGATGTTACAGGGGAACCAGGCTCTGTCTCTGTTATGATATGGATGTTACAGGGGGACCAGGCTCTGTCTCTGTTATGATATGGATGTTACAGGGGAACCAGGCTCTGTCTCTGTTATGATATGGATGTTACAGGGGAACCAGGCTCTGGCTCTGTTATGATATGGATGTTACAGGGGAACCAGGCTCTGTCTCTGTTATGATATGGATGTTACAGGGGAACCAGGCTCTGTCTCTGTTATGATATGGATGTTACAGGGGAACCAGGCTCTGTTATGATATGGATGTTACAGGGTTATGAACCAGGCTCTGTCTCTGTTATGATATAGATGTTACAGGGAACCAGGCTCTGTCTCTGTTATGATATGGATGTTACAGGGGAACCAGGCTCTGTCTCTGTTATGATATGGATGTTACAGGGGAACCAGGCTCTGTCTCTGTTATGATATGGATGTTACAGGGGAACCAGGCTCTGTCTCTGTTATGATATGGATGTTACAGGGGAACCAGGCTCTGTCTCTGTTATGATATGGATGTTACAGGGGAACCAGGCTCTGTCTCTATTATGATATGGATGTTACAGGGGAACCAGGCTCTCTGTTATGATATGGATGTTACAGGGGAACCAGGCCCTGTCTCTGTTATGATATGGATGTTACAGGGGAACCAGGCTCTGTCTCTGTTATGATATGGATGTTACAGGGGAACCAGGCTCTGTCTCTGTTATGATATGGATGTTACAGGGGAACCAGGCTCTGTTATGATATGGATGTTACAGGGGAACCAGGCTCTGTCTCTGTTATGATATGGATGTTACAGGGGAACCAGGCTCTGTCTCTGTTATGATATGGATGTTACAGGGAACCAGGCCCTGTCTCTGTTATGATATGGATGTTACAGGGGAACCAGGCTCTGTCTCTGTTATGATATGGATGTTACAGGGGAACCAGGCTCTGTCTCTGTTATGATATGGATGTTACAGGGGAACCAGGCTCTGTTATGATATGGATGTTACAGGGGAACCAGGCTCTGTCTCTGTTATGATATGGATGTTACAGGGGAACCAGGCTCTGTTATGATATGGATGTTACAGGGGAACCAGGCTCTGTCTCTGTTATGATATGGATGTTACAGGGAACCAGGCTCTGTCTCTGTTATGATATGGATGTTACAGGGGAACCAGGCTCTGTTATGATATGGATGTTACAGGGGAACCAGGCTCTGTCTCTGTTATGATATGGATGTTACAGGGGAACCAGGCTCTGTCTCTGTTATGATATGGATGTTACAGGGGAACCAGGCTCTGTCTCTGTTATGATATGGATGTTACAGGGGAACCAGGCTCTGTCTCTGTTATGATATGGATGTTACAGGGGAACCAGGCTCTGTCTCTGTTATGATATGGATGTTACAGGGGAACCAGGCTCTGTCTCTGTTATGATATGGATGTTACAGGGGAACCAGGCTCTGTTATGATATGGATGTTACAGGGGAACCAGGCTCTGTTATGATATGGATGTTACAGGGGAACCAGGCTCTGTCTCTGTTATGATATGGATGTTACAGGGGAACCAGGCTCTGTCTCTGTTATGATATGGATGTTACAGGGGAACCAGGCTCTGTCTCTGTTATGATATGGATGTTACAGGGGAACCAGGCTCTGTCTCTGTTATGATATGGATGTTACAGGGGAACCAACTCTGTCTCTGTTATGATATGGATGTTACAGGGGAACCAGGCTCTGTCTCTGTTATGATATGGATGTTACAGGGGAACCAGGCTCTGTCTCTGTTATGATATGGATGTTACAGGGGAACCAGGCTCTGTCTCTGTTATGATATGGATGTTACAGGGGAACCAGGCTCTGTCTCTGTTATGATATGGATGTTACAGGGGAACCAGGCTCTGTCTCTGTTATGATATGGATGTTACAGGGGAACCAGGCTCTGTCTCTGTTATGATATGGATGTTACAGGGGAACCAGGCTCTGTCTCTGTTATGATATGGATGTTACAGGGGAACCAGGCTCTGTCTCTGTTATGATATGGATGTTACAGGGGAACCAGGCTCTGTCTCTGTTATGATATGGATGTTACAGGGGAACCAGGCTCTGTCTCTGTTATGATATGGATGTTACAGGGGAACCAGGCTCTGGCTCTGTTATGATATGGATGTTACAGGGGAACCAGGCCCTGTCTCTGTTATGATATGGATGTTACAGGAGAACCAGGCTCTGTTATGATATAGATGTTACAGGGGAACCAGGCTCTGTCTCTGTTATGATATGGATGTTACAGGGGAACCAGGCTCTGTCTCTGTTATGATATGGATGTTACAGGGGAACCAGGCTCTGGCTCTGTTATGATATGGATGTTACAGGGGAACCAGGCTCTGTCTCTGTTATGATATGGATGTTACAGGGGAACCAGGCCCTGTCTCTGTTATGATATGGATGTTACAGGGGAACCAGGCTCTGTTATGATATGGATGTTACAGGGGAACCAGGCTCTGTCTCTGTTATGATATGGATGTTACAGGGGAACCAGGCTCTGTCTCTGTTATGATATGGATGTTACAGGGGAACCAGGCTCTGTTATGATATGGATGTTACAGGGGAACCAGGCTCTGTTATGATATGGATGTTACAGGGGAACCAGGCTCTGTCTCTGTTATGATATGGATGTTACAGGGGAACCAGGCTCTGTCTCTGTTATGATATGGATGCTGCACATTAACTTGCCGGGCTCCAAGAGGATTAAGGGAGATCGTTTTCAAGAAGGGCAATTTCCTGGTTGATAAATATTTTCCTGCTTACCATGGAGACTACCAGCACCCCTGACCCACACAGCTGGAGTAATGAGAAGGAAAATCAAATGAGTGACAAGGCAGGTTTAAAGACATTCTCAATCTAATTTCTACACCGTTTTCCAGACTAATGCATCTGATAATGCTTTGATATGTTAGAATTTCTCCACACATCCCAGTTCCCCACTGCCTGGTGAGACATCCCTTGCTCCTCTCCTCTCCTCCCCTCCCCTCCCCTCTCCTCTCCCCTCCCCTCATCTCCTCTCCCCTCCCCTCCCCTCCCCTCATCTCCTCTCCTCTCCTCTCCCCTCCCCTCCCCCTCATCTCCTCTTGTCCTCCTGTCCTCCTCTCCTCTCCTCCTCTCCTCTCCTCTCCTTTCCCCCCCTCCCCTCCCCTCCCCTCCCCTCCCCTCCCCTCATCTCCTCTTGTCCTCCTGTCCTCCTGTCCTCTCCTCCTATCCTTCTCTCCTCCTCTCCTCTCCTCCAATCCTTCCCTGCTCCTCCTCTCCTCTCCCTCTCCTCCTCTCCCCTCATCTCCCCTCCTCTCCCCTCCCCTCCCCTCATCTCCTCTTGTCCTCCTGTCCTCCTGTCCTCTCCTCCTATCCTTCCCTGCTCCTCCTCTCCTCTCCTCTCCTCCTCTCCTTCTCTCCTCCTCTCTAACATCTACTAACTGACACACTGACAGAACATTATTACATGTCATTACACTTCTTAAATCACAATTTACCCAGCCTCCATCTGAAAATGATTATTCTATGAGACCAGGTTTTAATGGAAAGTGTCGTCTCCACTTTACGTCCTCCTCTCTTCTCCTCTGTCACATGGAGCTATCAACTGTCTGGTTATCTCAGGACTTCTCTCCCCTCTCTTCCCTTCTCCTCTGTCCCATGGAGCTATCAGCTGTCTGGTTATCTCAGGACTTCTCTCTCCTCTCTCCTCCTCTGTCCCTGGTTATCTCAGAGTCCCATAGAGCTATCAGCTGTCTGGTTATCTCAGGACCTCTCTCCTCTCTCCTCCTCTGTCCCATATAGCTATCAGCTGTCTGGTTATCTCAGGACTTCTCTCTCCTCTCTTCTCCTCTGTCCCATGGAGCTATCAGCTGTCTGGTTATCTCAGGACTTCTCTCTCCTCTCTTCTCCTCTGTCCCATGGAGCTATCAGCTGTCTGGTTATCTCAGGACTTCTCTCTCCTCTCTCCTCCTCTGTCCCATAGAGCTATCAGCTGTCTGGTTATCTCAGGACTTCTCTCTCCTCTCTCCTCCTCTGTCCCATAGAGCTATCAGCTGTCTGGTTATCTCAGGACTTCTCTCTCCTCTCTTCTCCTCTGTCCCATGGAGCTATCAGCTGTCTGGTTATCTCAGGACTTCTCTCTCCTCTCTTCTCCTCTGTCCCATGGAGCTATCAGCTGTCTGGTTATCTCAGGACTTCTCTCTCCTCTCTTCTCCTCTGTCCCATGGAGCTATCAGCTGTCTGGTTATCTCAGGACTTCTCTCTCCTATTTTCTCCTCTGTCCCATGGAGCTATCAGCTGTCTGGTTATCTCAGGACTTCTCTCTCCTATTTTCTCCTCTGTCCCATGGAGCTATCAGCTGTCTGGTTATCTCAGGACTTCTCTCTCCTCTCTTCTCTTCTCCTCTGTCACATGGGCCTATCAGCTGTCTGGTGATCTCAGTACTTCTCTCTCCTCCTCTGTCACATGGGCCTATCAGCTGTGTGGTGATGCCAGGACTTCTCTCTCCTCCTCTGTCACATGGGCCTATCAGCTGTGTGGTGATGCCAGGACTTCTCTCTCCTCCTCTGTCACATGGGCCTATCAGCTGTGTGGTGATGCCAGGACTTCTCTCTCCTCCTCTGTCACATGGGCCTATCAGCTGTCTGGTGAGCTCTGGCCTCCTCTCATATTAAAACCTGTGAAGCGGTAACATCAAGTCAAGCTAGGTGACTGTGTTAGTCCATAGATTGACCGGTAGAGGTAAACTACATGGCCAAAAGTATGTGGATACCCTTCTAATTAGTGGGTTCTATTTCAACCACACCCATTGCTGACAGGTGTATGAAATAGAGCACACCGCCATACAATGTACATAGACAAACATGGATGACTTTACTGAAGAACTCAGTGACTTTCAACGTGGCACCGTCATAGGACGCCACCTTTTCAACAAGTCAGTTCTTCAAATGTCTGCCCTGCTAGAGCTGCCCCGGTCAACTGTAAGTGCTGTTATTGTGAAGTGGAAACTTCTAGGAGTAACGACAGCTCTGCCGTGAAGTGGCAGGCCACACAAGCGAACAGTACAGGACCGTCGAGTGCTGAAGTGGGAAGCCACACAAGCTCACAGAACAGGACCACTGAAGTGAGAAGCCACACAAGCTCACAGAACAGGACCACTGAAGTGGGAAGCCACACAGAATGGGACCGCTGAAGTGAGAAGCCACACAAGCTCACAGAACGGGACCGCTGAAGTGAGAGCCACACAGAACAGGACCACTGAAGTGGGAAGCCACACAAGCTCACAGAACGGGACCACTGAAGTGGGAAGCCACACAAGCTCACAGAATGGGACCGCTGAAGTGGGAAGTCACACAAGCTCACAGAATGGGACCACTGAAGTGGGAAGCCACACAAGCTCACAGAATGGGACCACTGAAGTGGGAAGCCACACAAGCTCACAGAACGGGACCGCTGAAGTGAGAAGACACACAAGCTCACAGAATGGGACCGCTGAAGTGGGAAGTCACACAAGCTCACAGAATGGGACCACTGAAGTGGGAAGCCACACAAGCTCACAGAACGGGACCACTGAAGTGAGAAGCCACACAAGCTCACAGAATTGGACCGCTGAAGTGAGAAGCCACACAGAACAGGACCACTGAAGTGGGACGCCACACAGAACAGGACCACTGAAGTGGGAAGCCACACAAGTTCACAGAATGGGACCACTGAAGTGGAAGCCACACAGAACAGGACCACTGAAGTGGGAAGCTACATAAGCTCACAGAACGGGACCACTGAAGTGGAAGCCACACAGAACAGGACCACTGAAGTGGGAAGCTACATACAGAACTGAAGTGGAAGCCACAGAACAGGACCACTGAAGTGGAACGGGACCGCCACACAGAACAGGACCACTGAAGTGGGAAGCCACACAAGCTCACAGAACGGGACCGCTGAAGTGAGAAGCCACACAAGCTGAAGCTCACAGAACAGGACCACTGAAGTGGGAAGCCACACAAGCTCACAGAACGGGACCACTGAAGTGAGAAGCCACACAAGCTCACAGAACGGGACCACTGAAGTGGGAAGCCACACAAGCTCACAGAACGGGACCACTGAAGTGGAAGCCACACAGAACAGGACCACTGAAGTGGGAAGCCACACAAGCTCACAGAACACCGCTGAAGTGAGAAGCCACACAAGCTCACAGAACAGGACCACTGAAGTGGGAAGCCACACAAGCTCACAGAACGGGACCGCTGGTGAGAAGCCACACAAGCTCACAGAACGGGACCACTGAAGTGGGAAGCCACACAAGCTCACAGAACAGGACCACTGAAGTGGGAAGCCACACAAGCTCACAGAACGGGACCGCTGAGCACACTCACAGAACAGGACCACTGATGTGGGAAGCCACACAGAACAGGACCACTGATGTGGGAAGCCACACAGAACAGGACCACTGATGTGGGAAGCCACACAAGCTCACAGAACGGGACCGCTGAAGTGAGAAGCCACACAAGCTCACAGAACGGGACCACTGATGATGAATGATATTCTCTGAGGCTGCCCGGAACATTTCCCGCGTGATTAAAACAATCTTGAAGCGTGGATTCCGATTGTTCAGACCAGCGTTCAATAGTTCCTGCCATGGGAACATCCTGTTTGAGTTTCTGGATATAGGACGGTAGGAGCAAAAGTGGAGTCGTGTTCGGATTTGCCGATGGGAGTGCGGGGGAGGGCCTTGTATGCATTTCGGAAGTTAGTGTAGAAATGATCCAGGGTATTGCCCGCATGAGTGCTACAATCAATATGAAGAATTTAGGTAGCCTTGTTCTCAAATTTCCTTTGTTAAAATACCCAGAAACAATAAATGCAGCCTCATAACATATGGTTTCCAGTTTGCATAGAGTTCAGTGAAGTTCCTTGAGGGCCGCCGTGGTATCGACTTGAGGGGGGATATACACGGCTGTGACAATAACCAACGAGAATTCTATTGGGAGATAATATGGTTGGCATTTGATTGTTAGTATTTCTAGGTCTGATGAACAAAAGGACTATGTTGTTAGCATACGCCCCTCCCTTCTTCTTCCCAGAGAGATGTTTATTTCTGTCAGCGCAACGCATGAAGAATCCCAGTTGCTCAATCAAATCACACAACATATCCAGAGAGAGCCATGTTTCCGTGAAACAAATAATGTGACAATCTCTGTCTCTCTGGAAAGCAACCCTTGCCCTAATTTTGTTTACCTTGTTGTATAGAGTCTGGACATTAGCGAGTAATACACTCGGAAGCGGTGGGACTTCAAAGTCTGACCAGGATGCCGCTCCGTCTACCTCTTCTGCGGCGAAGTTGTTTTGGGTTGGCTACTGGGATTAGAGCCATTGTCCTGGGTGGTGGTTCGAACAAAGGATCTGCTTGGGGAAAGTTGTATTCCTGGTCGTAATGTTGGTAAGTTGACGTCGCTCTGATATCCAATAGTTCTTCCCGGCTGTATGTAATAAGACTTTAGATTTTTTGGGCAAACAATGTACGGAATAATACATTAAATAACAAAATACTGCACAGTTTCCTGAGGACTAGAAGCCATCTCTGTCGGCGCCATGTTGCTTCAACATCTGGCAATCCGACTGACATATCTGGGTTTGGAAGATGCCAGGAAAATGCTAACTGCCCCAATGCATAGTGCCAACTGTAAAGTTTGGTGGTGGAGGAATAATGGTCTGGGGCTGTTTTTCATGGTTCGGGCTAGGGCCCTTAGTTCCACTGAAGGGAAATCTTAACGCTACAGCATACAATTACATTTTGGATGAATCTTTGACTTTTCCATGTGAATATTAAAGTCACCAAAGATTAGAATATTATCTGCTATGACTACCGGGTCCGATGGGAATTCAGGGAACTCAATGAGGAACGCTGTATATGGCCCAGGAGGCCTGTAAACAGTAGCTATAACAAGTGATTGAGTAGGCTGCATAGATTTCATGACTAGAAGCTCAAAAGACAAAAACTTCTTTTTTTTTTTTGTAAATTGAAATTTGCTATCGTAAATGTTACCAACACCTCCGCCTTTGCAGGATGCACGGGGGATATGGTCACTAGTGTAGCCAGGAGGTGAGGCCTCATTTAACACAGTAAATTCATCAGGCTTAAGCCATGTTTCAGTCAGGCCAATCACATCAAGATTATGATCAGTGATTAGTGATCAGGTGTTCAAGATTATGATCAGTGATTAATGATTGGTGATCAGGTGTCCACATACCTTTGGTCATGTAGTGACCATAGGGCTCTGGTCATAAGTAGTGCTTCATATAGAAAATAGGGTCTATTTGGGACTCATTCCTTCTCTCCTCTCATGCAGCTTCAGCCTCCTCCCCGTCCAAGTGGAGCAGACAGCCACTAGCCTGGAGGCCCTCTCCAGCCACATAGCTGCCTGCCTGCCTCAGCCACAACACTAACTACATCTTAAAGACATTTGTCTAGGTTTTGTCTGAGGTCATTTGGGTGAGGCAGCCAGAGGATGAATGGGCCAGGCTGGCTTTAAGGGTCTGAGTGGAGGTGGCCAGAGATTTGGAGCCCCTTCACTATATATATTTCCATTGTCCTCTCACTCTCCCCTCTTTTCCTCTCCTCTCCTCTCCTCTCCTCTCCTCTCCTCTCCTCTCCTCTCCTCTCACAGTGCTTAACATCCAGTCATCCCACTGCCTGGTCCGTTGTGGCTCAGAGGGAGAATGATGATGAATGGTATGACTAGAGGGAATGGAATACATCAGCCTGGTTCTGTCTAGGGATTAGTTAAGTACTTGAGCAGAGCTGTGACCCTATGGCTAAGGGCCGCTTGGCCTGGGTGATTTATAAACTGGCAAAGATGAATGTTGTTTTAAGTGGAGAAGGCAGGGCTGGGACATAAATAGTGGGACATAGAGGCTGGACCACTAAAACAAGGCAGGGCTGGGACATAGAGTCTGGGTCATAGAGTCTGGGACATAGAGCCTGGGACATATAGCCTGGTACATAGAGTCTGGGACATAGAGTCTGGGACATAGAGACTGGGATATAGAGACTGGGACATAGAGTCTGGGACATAGAGTCTGGGACATAGAGTCTGGGACATAGAGTCTGGGACATAGAGCCTGGGACATAGAGTCTGGAACATAGAGTCTGGGACATAGAGCCTGGGACATAGAGCCTGGGACATAGAGTCTGGGACATAGAGTCTGGGACATAGAGACTGGGACATAGAGCCTGGGACATAGAGTCTGGGACATAGAGTCTGGGACATAGAGTCTGGGACAGAGAGGCTGGGACATAGAGTCTGGGACATAGAGTCTGGGACATAGAGGCTGGGACAAAGAGGCTGGGACAAAGTGGCTAGGAGATAGAGGATGGACCACTAAAACAAAGAGTCCGGTTTCTGAACAGCTTCTGAACAGCTCCCAGTCATATCTACTGGCTATAAATCATTGCTAATGCATTCTCCTTCACATCAAATCAGCCTGTCATTCCCAGGTCAAAGTTTAGCAGTTTAACCTGTCCTGTCCTTACCTAGGTCAGATTCTAGAAGGTTAACCTGTACTGTCCTAACCCAGGTCAGATTCTAGAAGGTTAACCTGTCTTGTCCTTACCCAGTTCAGATTCTAGAAGGTTAACCTGTCCTGTCCTTACCTAGGTCAGATTCTTGAAAGTTAACCTGTCCTGTCTTTACCTAGGTCAGATTCTAGAAGGACCTGGTGCTGGTCATGTAGCCCAGGGGATCTGGTGCTGGTCATGTAGCCCAGAGGACCTGGTGCTGGTCATGTAGCATAGGGGACCTGGTGCTGGTCATGTAGCATAGGGGACCTGGTGCTGGTCATGTAGCATAGGGGACCTGGTGCTGGTCATGTAGCCCAGGGGATCTGGTGCTGGTCATGTAGCCTAGGGGACCTGGTGCTGGTCATGTAGCGTAGGGGACCTGGTGCTGGTCATGTAGCCTAGGGGACCTGGTGCTGGTCATGTAGCCCAGGGAATCTGGTGCTGGTTGGCCAGTGATATGCTGTTCCTGAGGGACGATGCTGGCAGGTTTCACCACCGGGCTACCAGGCTGACAGGCCATCAGAAGCCTGTGGGCTATGAGGAGCCGACTCACTTGGGTAGCCACTGCACTGGACATCAACTGGTGGACAGTAATGGCTCTCCATCTGTCCCCATCTCTATATCTTTACTGAGTTGGTCCTGCGACTGAAGGCGGAACCCCCCAGAATCTTTGATGTGGACATGAAAGCCATAAATGGGACACCCTGCTCTCTTGGCCACCTTACCAACGAGACCATGCTGCTTCAGGCCTACCTGCAGACTCTTTTTCCTGGCTGCAGGAGGGCACATAGGAGCTCCTCTGGGTAGTGATGGAGGTATCTCGCCTGCTTTCCCTGCTCCAGAGGGATGTGGGCCGCTCCAATGGATGGGCCATGGTGCAGGTGGTTACCTCCTGGCGCCATCTCTGGCTGGCCTAATCCCATCTGCCACTTGCTCTCCAGAGCACATTTTCCACTCACCCCATCACCCCAGGGTCGACGTGTGGCCGAGAAGTTGATGACATTCTAGAGCAGACCGACAAGGTTCATAGGGACTGGGAGACCCTGAGATGGTTCAAGACTGTCACCACCCACCTGCACCCAAACGACGGTGGGTCCTTCTCCTGCCCCATCGCCTCTGCTAAGGGATGACAGCGAGGAGGGTCACAGCGTGTGTTGAAGCAACAGCCTGTTTTTCCCACACTGGTCACGGTATGGGTAATTTATCCCTCACCGGGTTCGTATTCCTCCAAAGGGGTCACGACATAAGCTCTACCAGGGCTTTGGCTCCGTGGCCTTGTTGCCTTGGTTGAGCCTATGGCTTCCCTTTGTGACCGGTGTGATGGTGTCAACTGTCACCGCCATAGGGACGTGCCTGGGAGACGTAGGTGCTAGGGGTGCCAGAGGAGAGGCGGGCTCCGGCAGGACCCTGACACACCCTTCCCGGCCTCTGCACTTCTCCAGGTCATAAAGGGCAAAGTGTGAGGAGGGTGTGGAGTCCCCCTGGGTGTTGTCGACAATGTTCGAGGTGTACCGACTCCAATTCCGGTCCACAATGCTCGAGGGGTACTCCAATTCAGGGGCCTGAATTAAACCGTGCGGCTGGAGATCTCCTCACTCCTGGGCAAGGGTGCCATCCGCAGGATCGAGACATCTGAACAACTAGGTAGGTTCTACTCCACTTATTTTGTGGTTCCAAAAAGAGACGGAGGGTTTAGACCTATTCTGGACCTCCGCAACCTCATTGGGTACTTGAAGGTACTGAGGTTCCACATGCTGTCCCCAGCCGAGTGTTGCAGGCCGTGTCCAGGGATCAGTGGTTTGTGGTGCTGGACCTGAGGGATGAGTACTTCCATGTTTCTGTTCACCCAGCTCATTGGCAGTACCTCCGATTCACTTTCGAAGGAACGGCTTACGAATTAATGGATCTTCCCTTCGGCTTCTCCTTGACACCCCACACTTTCACAAAGTGCATGGACACTGTCCTGGCTCCTCTCACGTCCCTAGTATTGTTGATCCTCAATTACCTGGTCAATTGGCTGATTTGTGCCCTGACCAGGACCCAGGTCCGGTCAGACAGAAACATACTCCTGACCCACATCAGCGGCCTGGGCATTACTGTAAATAACAAAAAGTAATCTGACGCCCAACCAGAGGTTGGCCTTCATTGGCATGGAACTGGACTCATGAGAGCACGAATGCCCACCAGAAAGGTCCAAGCGATCTTATCTTGCCTCAACCACTTTCAACAGGGGCGGGTGGTATCTGCCCTGACCTGGCAACGCCTGTTGGGCTTGCTGACGGCGGCCTCGTTGCTTATTCCCCTGGGCCTGCTCCATCTCCGGCCTTCTCAACGGTGGTTCAACTCCCACCGGCTGCACCCGAAGCGCCACCGTCCCTGCACAGGGCCTCAGGGCAGGTTGAGGTGGCACCGTTGCTCCTTTCTCTCAGGTGGTGGAGATGTTGAGGATGTGCTGCCGGGAGCTGGCCGGGGGAGTGTGACCAAGGGCAGGTCAGCCAGCGGCTGTTGGCACGGCAGGCAGAATAAAACACTAGACCTCTGAGCTGTACAGCTGGCCCTGCGGTCTTTCCACATGTGAAAGGAAGACATGTCCTGATGAGAATGGACAACACCACAGTGGTGGCTTACATCAACCATAAGGGTGGACTGAGGTCCCACCACCTCAATCTAATAGCATGGGAACTCCTTCTCTGGGCTCAGGGCTGTCTAGCGTCTCTACATGTAGAGCACATCCCTGACATCCTGAGTGTGGCACCAGATATGCTCTCGAGGGAGAGCCTGCCACCTTGGGACTGGAGCCTACATCCCCAGGTGATGCAGCACCTGTGGGACAAGTCCGGGAGGTGCAGGTGGACCTGTTTGACTCCCTGGACAATGCCCACTGTGGTACTCCATGTCAGAGCCACCAGAGCCTCTGGGCTTGGATGCTCTGGCTCACGATTGGCTGGAGGTTTACGCATTCCCCCCTTTCACCCTGATCCAGGCTGTGCTGGTGTTACATTCTCCAGTGTCTGTGTTGTTGTGGATTTGTATGTGTGTATGTGTGTGTTTCAGGATGTCTTCCTGGACTCCAAGCAGCTGATTGGTCGGCCCCATTGCAGATTGGAGCTCTGACCTCGCCCTCTCGTCAGGGGAAACAGCTAGCTCATCAATTACCGACTCCTTCTGCAGCTTGAAAAGCCAGTGTTCCTTTGATAGGAGAGAGCTTCTTAGTATGTGCTGTGTTGGTTGTTGGTCAGAAAGTTTTGCTGTGAGGTATTTTGTAGCCTCTCCTCCAGAGATATGTGTATGTCGTAGGACTTAGTGGTTTGTGGTTTATTTCAATTGTTCACTAAGTTTGGTGAATTATTCTGTTTAATTGTTCTCAGGGGGGAAGGGGAAGGCAACTTGAGAATATTTAGGCAAGAGGCCTGCGGTCATACATAACACGTAGTATTTAGTCTATCTATGCACACTAGGTAAGACCTGGGCGGACCACCCCGTATTTTGGTTAGCGCGCCAGGTGGTGCTAAGATTAGATAAGTAGTAGGTAGGCAGGAGAGGGGGCTCTTTAACTTTAACTTTCTTTGCTTTGGTTCCATCCAGACCCTTTTCCCCACTTTACTGTGTGAAGGAAATAAATTCCCTGTAAAAGATAACTTTTCTCAGCCTCTGTCGTCCTTCCCTACACCTACAAACACATACCTCTTTCACTCCACAGGGAGTTGAGTTGTAGCAGGGTTTTAGGTTGTGAGTTTAGGTGACTTGTTTAGTTCACGTGTGTTAAGTAGGCTGCTGTGTACCAAATGGCTGCCTCAGCTGTCTACAATTTTACGGAAGCGCCCTCTGTTGATCGGTTGGTGGGTTTTGCGTAAAGTAGACCTTTGCGTCATAGCTGACCATTATGGACTCTTCGTTCCTGAGAAAGCCCTAAACCTTGAGCTTTTCGTGATAGTGAGGGAGGGTTTTGTAAGAAAATTAATTTTCTTGTTGAAAGATGAGGAGAGGGAGGCTTCAGGAGAGGAGACGGCAGAGGAAGCGGTTGTTTGTACCCTCTTTACATTGTCCCGATTCAACCCTTTATCTTCTGCTTCATGTTGTTCAGACGGGACCGCTAGGCTAAAGGTGAGGCTGGCCCATTTGGAAATGGCGCAAAAAGGTGAAGAGCATGTTAGACAGATGGAATTTGATTTAGAAAATGGAAATAGAAGCCGAAAAGGAGGTGAGGATCCGACAACTGGAGCTAGACGCTGGCTAGCTCCAGTTGTCCAGGATGGCAGAGCATCGTCTGCTTCTGGTGGCTCCATACTAGCCCAGATGACCCTGGTTCAGCCTTCTCCTGTCCTTGTTGTCTGGGACATCTTGGCAACTTCACCCTCAGACCGGACTTGCTGTCTCAGGTCAGGGGAACTCTGTGGCATCCGAGGCCGCACCTCCTCAGTCTGTGGGCTTGGCCATTGAACGGCACCAATGAACCATGTTAGGACTAGAGTAGGGTGTAATGAACACCATGCAGAACGCAAGGGCAACAACCACGGCATACCAGTTGCACTGGCGGTTGTTCTGCTTGGTGCACTGGTATTGAGGTTGTGCCCGAGTCATGCGGGGTGAAGTATATCCTCTAATACCTGCAGTCTTGCTTGGATGAGGGCTTGGCATCCTCTACACTGAGAGGGTATTTGGACACTATATCTGCCTGCCATGGGGGGTGAACAGACAGGCCAGTGGGGCTCCATCCCTTGGTCTCCAGGTTTATGAAAGGGGTTAGTCACCTAAGTACAGCTAGGACCCGCTCAATGGTGAGCTCGGATCTGGATGTGGTCTTGGCAGCTTTGGCAAAGCCTCCTTTCAAACCGTTGGAGTCTGCCTCCCTGAAACCCCTGTCTATGAAGGTAGCTTTCTTGAAGACAGTGGGTGAGCTCCAAACTCTTTCGATAAGTTCTGAGGGCTGCCGGGTGGACCCCGGGGGGAGAAGTATATCTCTCCGCCCCATCCCTTCATTCCTCCCAAATGTTCTATCAGACAGGCATGTGAACATCGCTTTGATCCTGTCTGCTTCTGACCCCCCGGCAGTGGCGGGAGAGTCTGGGCCTCCCTCTGGCATGCTGTGCCATGTGAGGGCATTGGCTGCCTATGTGGAGCGGACACAGTCAGTGAGAACAACAGACCAGCTCTTTGTCTGTTATGGTGAGAGAGTCCTGGGGGCTGGGTTATCAAAGCAGAGTCTCTCTCACCGGATCGTGGACACAACAGCATACCGCCTGGCTGGCAGGCCAGTGCTGGGATCTGTGGTGACACATTCAACACGAGGTGTGGCTGTGTCCTGGGCTCTACTGAGAGGACTGCCCCTCATGATATCTGTGCTGCGGCCAGCTGGGCTTCCTCTTGCACCTTTGCTAGGTACTATCGGTAAATGTGGCACCTCCCTCTGCGGTTGGTTCAGCGTTCCTTGGCGTCGCATCCCCTCCGGGGACTGTGCCGGGACCCCCCCTCCACATAGACAGGCCCTGCGTCTCGCAGGATCAACCACTATTGGATCAACTTATGTCTATTGTTGGACTACTGATCTGTGTTGGTCTCCACTGTGTCTTCGTGGCCTTTTCCCCGCTGGAGATCTGTTGGCAGATTGGATTGTCTGACTGACCTACTGACTACAACTTTTTGTATACAGTATTTAATTTGTTTTGCATACCGTGATGATTTATGTGTTCAGTTGTAGTGAAGACTACAGAGATGTGACACTCTTTATAGTTGTGTGGTAGAAGAGGTGATTGCAATCTGATTGTATAATTGAGACCGGGATTACGCATCACTTTATGAAAGGACGAGGTCACTTGGGTTGACTGAACTCCTTTACCGGGCTGGACACTTTTAGGCCTGAGGTACGGGACTTTTCTTGAGGAACAAGAGCTTAATGTTTGTTATATTATTATGTGTGTGATCATTTGTTTGGTGTAATACAACCAATGTAAAGAACACAGTTGTTTTTGAAGTTATTTCCAATGTTTTAAGGGTTTTTTGAAAAGTGTCCCTTGTATTGGTGTAAACTTGATGGACCAGACGGGACTCATTCACTCTATCTATGTGTTCTCTGGTAGGCACAACCTACCCGGCACCCCTACAAACAATAACCTCAAGTCAAAACCAGTACAATGTGCAGCTAATAATAAATCATCTCTACCCAGAGGGCCTTAAAAATATTATTTGCAGAGAGAGAAGCTAGTGTGGAAGGAGCGTCTTCCACTTTGGAAGATGAAGAATTTTCAGAATATGAGGATCATTCATATCCATGAATTCGTAAGCCGTCCCTTCGAAAGTGAATCGGAGGTACTGCCAATGAGCTGGGTGAACAGGAACATGGCATCCCTCAATTTGGAGTCTGACAGTGAGTTGGAAGAAGAGGGTGAGATTGACCCTCAGCCAGCCCCAGGACCAGCCCATCAGCAGCCAGCCCCAGGACCAGCCCATCAGCAGCCAGCCCCAGGACCAGCCCATCAGCAGTCAGCCCTAGGACCAGCCCATCAGCAGCCAGCCCCAGGACCAGCCCATCAGCAGCCAGCCCCAGGACCAGCCCATCAGCAGCCAGCCCCAGGACCAGCCCATCAGCAGCCAGCCCCAGGACCAGCCCATCAGCAGCCAGCCCCAGGACCAGCCCCAGGACCAGCCCATCAGCAGCCAGCCCCAGGACCAGCCCATCAGCAGCCAGCCCCAGGACCAGCCCCAGGACTAGCCCATCAGCAGCCAGCCCCAAGACCAGCCCCAGGACCAGCCCATCAGCAGCCAGCCCCAGGACCAGACCCAGGACAAGCCCATCAGCAGCCAGCCCCAAGACCAGCCCATCAGCAGCCAGCCCCAGGACCAGACCCAGGACAAGCCCATCAGCAGCCAGCCCCAGGACCAGCCCATCAGCAGCCAGCCCCAGGACCAGCCCATCAGCAGCCAGCCCCAGGACCAGCCCCAGGACCAGCCCATCAGCAGCCAGCCCCAGGACCAGCCCAGCACCAGCCAGCAGCCAGCCCCAGGACCAGCCCCAGGACTCAGCCCCCCATCAGCAGCCAGCCCCAGGACCAGCCCATCAGCAGCCAGCCCCAGGACCAGCCCCAGGACTAGCCCATCAGCAGCCAGCCCCAGGACCAGCCCATCAGCAGCCAGCCCCAGGACCAGCCCCAGGACCAGCCCATCAGCAGCCAGCCCCAGGACCAGCCCCAGGACTAGCCCATCAGCAGCCAGCCCCAGGACCAGCCCATCAGCAGCCAGCCCCAGGACCAGCCCATCAGCAGCCAGCCCCAGGACCAGCCCCAGGACTAGCCCATCAGCAGCCAGCCAGCCCCAGGACCAGCCCATCAGCAGCAGTCAGCCCCAGGACCAGCCCATCAGCAGCCAGCCCCAGGACCAGCCCATCAGGAGCCCCAGGACCAGCCCAGGACCAGCCCATCAGCCCATCAGCAGCCAGCCCCAAGACCAGCCCCAGGACCAGCCCATCAGCAGCCAGCCCCAGGACCAGCCCATCAGCAGCCAGCCCCAGGACCAGCCCCAGGACTAGCCCATCAGCAGCCAGCCCCAAGACCAGCCCATCAGCAGCAACGGAATCTAAAACAAAAATTCAGAAAATCACATTGTATGATTTTTAAGTAATTGATTTGCATTTTATTGCATTACATAAGTACTGTATGTCATGCAATAAAATGCAAATGAATTACTTAAAAATCAAACAATGTGATTTTCTGAATTTTTGTTTTAGATTCCGTCTCTCACAGTTGAAGTGTAACTATGATAAAAATTGCAGACCTCTACATGCTTTGTAAGTAGGAAAACCTGCAAAATCGGCATTGTATCAAATACTGTATAAGTGGCTGTATTGTTTTAAAAACCCAATATTGTTGTGTGTCCATCAGACCCGTGATCATTGGGTGAATAACAAAAACATGAACATCACACAGGGGTTAAGAATGATGGATAATGGGGCGGCGCACAAATGGCCCAGCGTCGTCTGGATTCGGGAGGTGGTTTTCAGGGATGTTCTTGTCCCAATGAGCAAGGTCAACTCCTGTGGTGGGCTGGTTGCAATGCACGCTGACACGGTCACCGGGTGTACGGTGTTTCCCCGACACATTGGTGCGGCTGGCTTCCGGGTTAAGTGGGCATTGTGTCAAGAAGCAGTGCGGCTTAGCTGGGTTGTATTTCGGAGGACGCACGGCTCTCGACCTCGCCTCTCCCGAATCCGTACGGGAGTTGCAGCAATGAGACAAGACTGTAACTACCAATTGGATACCACGAAAAAGGGATAAATAAAATATGATGTAGGCCATTGTGTTCTTGGGGACCTTTAATGCTGCAGAAATGTTTTGGTACCCTTCTCCAGATCTGTGCCTCGATACAATCCTGTCTCGGAGCTTGACAAACAATGCCTTCGACCTGATAGCTTGATTTTTGCTCTGACAGCTAATGCACTGTCAACTGTGGGACCTTTTATATAGACATTCAATTACATTTACCACAGGTGGACTCCAATCAAGTTGTAGAAACATCTCAAGGATGACCAATGGAAACAGGATGCACCTGAGATCAATTTCGAGACTCATAGCAAAGGGTCTGAATAATTACTGTATGTAAATAAGTTATTTCTCTTTAAAAAAAGAAAAGTGCAAACATTTCTAAAAACTTGTTTTCACTGTCATTATTGGGGATTGTGTGTAGATTGATGAGATTATTATTTTTTTGTAATCAATTTTAGAATAAGGCTGTAACGTAATGACATGTGGAAAAAGTCAAGGGGTCTGAATACTTTCCTAAAGCGCTGTATGTTCTGTGTGGTTGGGATACTGTGTTACTTTACGTTCAGTCTTTATCTTTGACAATGAAACCTATATAATATTTTGGGATTTCTCTACTCAAATGCATCATCTGGATTCAGATATTTAATAATATACAGTATATGTCATACTATGTTTCAGGTTGGGAGGGGAGGATGTTTTCAGGTCATCATAAAAGAACTGAAGCTTGTTTTCCTCCTTTCACGGAGCGGTGAGATTGACAGGCGGCTCTCTGGATCTGAGTCCAAGGGCTTGAGGTTTGAAGGGAAATTTGCTTCAGCAAGTTGTTGCACCTGCGGGAGGCAGAAAGAGAGGGAGTCAAAGAGAGAGCCTGGTGTGTGGGAGGAGAGGGGACCATGCTTGACTGTGCAGTGGAAATGGCAGTGTCAATTAAATATCACTTTCAATTTCCTTGTTTTATGATCTCAGGGCTACTAAGCACCAATAATTCCCGGCCTCCTACCTTGTCTGGAGGAAGATTGATTACACCTGTCTCCTCCTATCAAAAGACATTTACATGAAAATAAGAAAACAAGCCTTTGTTTGCACGGAAGTGAATCAGGGAAAGCAATCCACATCCAAATGTGATTTCCATACAGAAAGGAGAGATTAGAATCAGAGCATTGAGAGATCTGTCTCGTGTGGATGAGTTTGGATCAGAAAGACAAAGTGGTGACTTATTTAAATGTTATAATAAAGCTGGAGAATGATTTCCACGCTACACTGATGCATGTTGTTTCCACTTCTAGATAGAGATGTTGGAGATTCACAGTATTGCTGCAGATTGGGTCTTTAACAGCTATGAAACATCCAATATATTTCACGTTCCACTCTGAAGATTCATCATGTTCTGTTGTCTACTTGCAGTTAAAAAGAGACATGAGAAAACAATGTTAATATTGTTCATGTTTCTTTCAAAAGTTAAGTTTTTTGTTGTTATAGTTTTCTAAACAATGCCAGTATCCATTGACTCAAATTTTTTATTTTTTTATTTTACCTTTATTTAACCAGGTAGGCTAGTTGAGAACAAGTTCTCATTTGCAACTGAAACCTGGCCAAGATAAAGCATAGCAGTGTGAACAGACAACAGAGTTACACATGGAGTAAACAATTAACAAGTCAATAACACAGTAGAAAAAAAAGATAGTCTATATACATTGTGTGCAAAACGCATGAGGAGGTAGGCGAATAATTACAATTTTGCAGATTAACACTGGAGTGATAAATGATCAGATGGTCATGTACAGGTAGAGATATTGGTGTGCAAAAGAGCAGAAAATTAAATAAATAAAAACAGTATGGGGATGAGGTAGGTAAAATTGAAAAAAAAATTGGGTGGGCTGTTTACCGATAGACTATGTACAGCTGCAGCGATTGGTTAGCTGCTCAGATTGCAGATGTGGTGAGGGAGATAAAAGTCTCCAACTTCAGCGATTTTTGCAATTCGTTCCAGTCCAGTTTAGATTGGAGATGTTTGATTTGAGTCTGGAAGGAAAGTTTACAGTCTAGCCAGACACCAAGGTGGTGATGCTAGTCGGGTGTGCGGGTGCAGGCAGCGAACGGTTGAAAAGCATGCATTTGGTTTTACTAGCGTTTAAGAGCAGTTGGAGGCCACGGAAGGAGTGTTGTATGGCATTGAGGCTCGTTTGGAGGTGTCCAAGGACAGGACGGAAGTATACAGAATGGTGTCGTCTGCGTAGAGGTGGATCAGGGAATCGCCCGCAGCAAGAGCAACATCATTGATATATACAGAGAAAAGAGTCGCCCAAGAATTGAACCCTGTGGCATCCCCATAGAGACTGCCAGATGACCGGACAGCATGCCCTCCGCTTTGACACACTGAACTCTGTCTGCAAAGTAGTTGGTGAACCAGTCAAGGCAGTCATCAGAAAAACCGAGGCTACTGAGTCTGCCGATAAGAATATGGTGATTGGCAGAGTTGAAAGCCTTGGCAAGGTCGATGAAGACGGCTGCACAGTACTGTCTTTTTTCGATTGCGGTTATGATATCATTTAGTACCTTGAGCGTGGCTGAGGTGCACCCGTGACCGGCTCGGAAACCACACAGCGGAGAACAGATTGCAAACACAGATTGCAAACACAGATTGCGCAGCGGAGAAGGTACGGTGGGATTCGAGATGGTCAGTGACCTGTTTGTTGACTTGGCTTTCGAAGACCTTAGATAGGCAGGGCAGGATGGATATAGGTCTGTAACAGTTTGGGTCCAGGGTGTCTCCCCCTTTGAAGAGGGGGATGACTGCGGCAGCTTTCCAATCCTTGGGGATCTCAGACGATATTAAAGAGAGTTTGAACAGGCTTGTAATAGGGGTTGAGACAATGGCGGCGGTTAGTTTCAGAAATAGAGGGTCCAGATTGTCAAGCCCAGCTGATTTGTACGGGTCCAGGTTTTGCAGCTCTTTCAGAACATCTGCTATCTGGATTTGGGAGCTGTTGGCCGAGGTTGGAGTAGCCAGGAGGAAGGCATGGCCAGCCGTTGAGAAATGGTTGAAGTTTTCGATAATCATGGATTTATCGGTGGTGATCGTGTTACCTAGCCTCAGTGCAGTGGGCAGCTGGGAGGAGGTGCTCTTGTTCTCCATGGACTTCACAGTGTCCAATAACTTTTTGGAGTTAGAGCTACAAGATGCAAATTTCTGCCTGAAGAAGCTGGCCTTTGCTTTCCTGACTGACTGCGTGTATTGGTTCCTGACTTCCCTGAACAGTTGCATATCGCGGGGACTATTCGATGCTATTGCAGTCCGCCACAGGATGTTTTTGTGCTGGTTGAGGGCAGTCAGGTCTGAAGTGAACCCAGGGCTATATCTGTTCTTAGTTCTGCATTTTTTGAACGGAGCATGCTTCTCTAAAATGGAGAGGAAGTTACTTTTAAAGAATGACCAGGCATCCTCAACTGACAGGATGAGGTCAATGTCCTTCCAGGATACCCGGGCCAGGTCGATTAGGAAGGCCTAGGAAGAGGCTTCTGATGTTGACATGCATGAAACCAAGGCTTTTTCGTTCACAGAAGTCAACAAATGAGGGTGCCTGAGGACATGCAGGGCCTGGGTTTACCTCCACATCACCCGCAGAACAGAGGAGGAGTAGTATGAGGGTGCGGCTAAAGGCTATCAAAACTGGTCACCTAGAACGTTGGGGACAAAGAATAAAAGGAGCAGATTTCTGGGCATGGTAGAATATATTCAGGGCATAATGCGCAGACAGGGGTATGGTGGGGTTCAGGTACAGCGGAGGTAAGCCCAGGTACTGGGTGATGATAGGGGCGGCAGGGTAGCCTAGTAACCGGAAGGTTGCAAGTTCAAATCTCCGAGCTGACAAGGTACAAATCTGTCGTTCTGCCCCTGAACAGGCAGTTAACCCACTGTTCCTAGGCCGTCATTTAAAATAAGAATTTGTTCTTAACTGACTTGCCTGGTTAAATAAGGGTCAAATAAAAAAAAAATAAGAGGTTGTATCTCTGGACATGCTGGTTGTAATGGCTGAGGTCACCGCATGTGTGGGAGGTGGGACAAAGGAGGTATCAAGGTTATGAAGAGTGGAACTCTTAGAACTCTGTAGACTGGGACTAGGGGCTCCATTGTAAACTAAAACAATGATAACTAACCTGAACAACAGTATACAAGGCATATTGACATTTGAGAGAGACATACAGCGAGGCATATCAAATCAAAATCAAATCAAATGTATTTATATAGCCCTTCGTACATCAGCTGATATCTCAAAGTGCTGTACAGAAACCCAGCCTAAAACCCCAAAGCAATGCAGGTGTAAAAGCACTGTGGCTAGGAAAAACTCCCTAGAAAGGCCAAAACCTAGGAAGAAACCTAGAGAGGAACCAGGCTATGGGGGGTGGCCAGTCCTCTTCTGGCTGTGCCGGGTAGAGATTATAACAGAACATGGCCAAGATGTTCAAATGTTCATAAATGACCAGCATGGTCGAATAATAATAAGGCAGAACAGTTGAAACTGGAGCAGCAGCATAGTCAGGTGGACTGGGGACAGCAAGGAGTCATCATGTCAGGTAGTCCTGGGGCATCGTCCTAGGGCTCAGGTCCTCCGAGAGAGAGAAAGAAAGAAAGAGAGAAGGAGAGAATTAGAGAACGCACACTTAGATTCACACAGGACACCGAATAGGACAGAAGTACTCCAGATATAACAAACTGACCCTAGCCCCCCGACACATAAACTACTGCAGCATAAATACTGGAGGCTGAGACAGGAGGGGTCAGGAGACACTGTGGCCCCATCCGAGGACACCCCTGGACAGGGCCAAACAGGAAGGATATAACCCCACCCACTTTGCCAAAGCACAGCCCCCACACCACTAGAGGGATATCTTCAACCACCAACTTACCATTCTGAGACAAGGCTGAGTATAGCCCACAAAGATCTCCGCCACGGCACAACCCAATTGGGGGGCGCCAACCCAGACAGGATGACCACAACAGTGAATCAACCCACTCAGGTGACGCACCCCAATCCAGGGACGGCATGAGAAGCCCCAGTAAGCCAGTGACTCAGCCTCTGTAATAGCAATTTATATTGACGACGTTATTGTCCGGTTGAAATATTATCGATTATTTAGGCTAAAATCAACCTGAGGTTTGAATATAAACAATGTTTGACATGTTTCTATGAACTTTACGGATACAATTCTGATTTTTTGTCTGCCTGTTGTGACTGCGTTTGAGCCTGTGGATTACTGAAGAAAACGCGTGAACAAAACTGAGGTTTTCGGATATAAAGAGACTTTATTGAACAAAAGGAACATTTGAATAAATGAATGTCTTCTGAGTGCAAACATATGAAGATCATCAAAGGTAAGTGATTAATTTTATCCCTATCTCTGACTTGTGTAACTCTTCTACTTGGCTGGTTACTGTTTGAAATGATTTATCTGCTGGGCTATGTTCTCAAATAATTGTAAGGTATGCTTTCGCCGTAGAGCATTTTTTAAAATCTGACACTGTGGTTGGATTCACAATAAGTTAGTCTTTAAACCTACGTAAAATACTTATAGCTTTTCTGAATTTTTATAATGAGTATTTCTGTATTTGAATTTGGCGCTCTGCAATCTCACCGGATGTTGGCCAGGTCTAGCGTCCCACATACCCTAGAGAGGTTAAAGGTCTTGCTCATATCGGCTACGGAGAGTATAATCACACAATCGTCCATAACAGCTGGTGTTCTTGTGCATGTTTTGGTGTTGCTTGCCTGGAAGCGAGCATAAAAGGCATTTAGCCCATCTGGTAGGCTCGCATCGCGGTTGTGTTTCCCTTTGTAGTCCGTAATAGTTTTCAAGCCCTGCCACATTCGACGTGCATCAGAGCTGGTGTAGTAGGATTCAATCTTAATCCTGTACTGACACTTTGTCTGTTTGATGGTTCATCTGAGGGCATAGCGGGATTATTGTCACGCACATTGAAATCGCTAGCTTTAGCTTGGTGTGGATGTTGCCTTTAATCCATTGCTTCTGGTTGGGATTTGTACGTACTATCACTGTGGGGATGACATCGTTGATGCAGTTATTGATGAAGCCGTTGACTGAGGTGGTGTACTCCTCAATGGCATTGGATGAATCCCGGGAACATTTTACAATCCAGCAAAACAGTCCTGTAGCATCCGCATCATCTGACCACTTCCTGTAGCATCCGCATCATCTGACCACTTCCTGTAGCATCCGCATCATCTGACCACTTCCTGTAGCATCCGCATCATCTGACCACTTCCTGTAGCATCCGCATCATCTGACCACTTCCGCAATGAGCGAGTCACTGGTACGTCCTGCTTTAGTATTTGCTTGTAAGCAGGAATCAGGAGGATATAATTATGGTCAGATGTGCCAAATGGAGGGCAAGGGAGAGCTTGGTACGCATCTCTGTGTGGAGTAAAGGTGGTCTACAATTTTTTTCCTCTGATACAGAGATGACATGCTGTTAGAAATGAGGTAAAACGGATGTAAGTTTGTCGCCATTTATGTCCCTGGCCACTAGGGGTGCCGCTTCTGGATGCGCATTTTCTTGTTTGGTTATGGCCTTATACAGTTTGTTGAGTGCGGTGTTAGTGCCGGGGTCTGTTTGTTGTGGTAAATAGACGGCTATGAAAAATATAGATGAAAACCCTCTTGGTAGTTAGTGTGCTCAAAGGCTTATCATAAAGTACTCTCCTTCTTTAATATTAGACATTGCGCACCAGCAGTTTGAAATATAGACACACACCCCTTCTACGCCCTTCTACCCCCTGCACCTACCGTACGCCCCTTCCATTACTTTCCACCACCTGCATTCCCCTTCCACCTCCTGTATACCCCTTCCATTATGTTCCACCACCTGTATCCCCCTTCCACCTCCTGTATACCCCTTCCATCTCCTGTATACCCCTTCCATTATGTTCCACCACCTGCATTCCCCTTCCACCTCCTGTATACACCTTCCATTATGTTCCACCACCTGTATTCCCCTTCCACCTCCTGTATACCCCTTCCATTATGTTCCACCACCTGCATTCCCCTTCCACCTCCTGTATACCCCTTCCATTTTGTTCCACCACCTGCATTCCCCTTCCATCTCCTGTATACCCCTTCCATTATGTTCCACCACCTGCATTCCCCTTCCACCTCCTGTATACCCCTTCCATTATGTTCCACCACCTGCATTCCCCTTCCACCTCCTGTATACCCCTTCCATTATGTTCCACCACCTGTATACCCCTTCCATTATGTTCCACCTCCTGTATACCCCTTCCATTATGTTCCACCTCCTGTATACCCCTTCCATTATGTTCCACCACCTGTATCCCCCTTTGTCTCCCTGTATCCTCCTGTAATCCCCATTCCAAGGCTGTACCCCTTTCCACCCCTAGTATCCCCCTTCTACCCCTTTCCACACCTAGTATCCCCATTCTACCCCTGTATCTCCTTTCCACCCCTAGTATCCCCATTCCAACCCTTTCAACCCCTAGTATCCCCTTCTACCCCTTTCAACACCTAGTATCCCCATTCTACCCCTTTCCACCCCTAGTATCCCCATTCTACCCCTTTCCACCCCTAGTATCCCCATTCTACCCCTTTCCACCCCTAGTATCCCCATTCTACCCCTTTCCACCCCTAGTATCCCCATTCTACCCCTTTCCACTCCTAGTATCCCCATTCTACCCCTTTCCACCCCTAGTATCCCCATTCCACCCCTTTCCACCCCTAGTATCCCCATTCTACCCCTTTCCACCCCTAGTATCCCCATTCTACCCCTTTCCACTCCTAGTATCCCCATTCTACCCCTTTCCACCCCTAGTATCCCCATTCTACCCCTTTCCACCCCTAGTATCCCCATTCTACCCCTTTCCACCCTTGTATCTCCTTTCCACCCCTCTCCAAACCCTGTATCCTGCTTCCATCCCCTTCCAATCCCTGTATCAACCCTCCTCCCCTTTTAACCCCCTTTATCCTCCTGTATCCCAATTCCTTCCCCTTCCTTCCCCTTCCACCCCATGTATCCAATTCCTTCCCCTTCCACCCCTGTATCCCAATTCCTTCCCCTTCAACCCCTGTATCCCAATTCCTTCCCCTTCCACCCCCTGTATTCCAATTCCTTCCCCTTCCACCCCCTGTATCCCAATTCCTTCCCCTTCCTTCCCTTCCACCCCTGTATCCCAATTCCATCCCCTTCCTTCCCATTCCACCCCCTGTATCCCAATTCCTTCCCCTTCCACCCCCTGTATCCCAATTCCTTCCCCTTCCACCCCCTGTATCCCAATTCCTTCCCCTTCCTTCCCCTTCCACCCCCTGTATCCCAATTCCATCCCCTTCCTTCCCCTTCCACCCCCTGTATCCCAATTCCTTCCCCTTCCACCCCCTGTATCCCAATTCCTTCCCCTTCCACCCCTGTATCCCAATTCCTTCCCCTTCCTTCCCCTTCCACCCCCTGTATCCCAATTCCATCCCCTTCCACCCCCTGTATCCCAATTCCCTCCCCTTCCACCCCCTGTATCCCAATTCCATCCCCTTCCTTCCCCTTCCACCCCTGTATCTCAATTCCTTCCCCTTCCACCCCCTGTATCCCAATTCCTTCCCTTCCACCCCCTGTATCCTCCTGTATCCCAATTCCTTCACCTTCCACCCCTGTATCCTCCTGTATCCCAATTCCTTCCCCTTCCACCCCCTGTATCCCAATTCCTTCCCCTTCCACCCCTGTATCCTCCTGTATCCCAATTCCTTCCCCTTCCACCCCTGTATCCCAATTCCTTCCCCTTCCACCCCTGTATCCTCCTGTATCCCAATTCCTTCCCCTTCCACCCCCTGTATCCTCCTGTATCCCAATTCCTTCCCCTTCCACCCCCTGTATCCTCCTGTATCCCAATTCCTTCCCCTTCCACCCCCTGTATCCCGCTGTATCCCAATTCCTTCCCCTTCCACCCCCTGTATCCTCCTGTATAGCCTTTCCATCCGCTCAATCAAACTTCCACCCCCTTTATCCGCCTTCCACCCACTTCCTTCTATATCTGCCTTCCACCCACTTCCACTACCTGTATCCCCTTCCACCCCCTATTTCCCATAGCCTACACCAGACAAGGTCCTGGTCTGAGACTGAGTTTCATTAACAGGCTGCAGTAGATTACGGCCATGTTCTGGTCTGAGACTGAGTTTAATTAACAAGATGCAGTAGCTTCTGGAAAGATCCTAGTCTGAGACTGGGCCTGAGGCTGTACAGGGTTGTCTCTTAATGAGCTGCCCATGGTGATATAGAGAGACTCGGTGTGCAATATGAGCACAATCACAATCTAATGGGCTGATTCATCTAGAAAGGAACATCATTTAACACAACGCTGCCTTTTAGTGGCTGATCTTCAGCTCATCAGGACATCAAATATTATTTTACTCCTGTTTGGTAAAATTATATTTGCACATTTTAATATCAGGTACTCCATGTACAGTCTATTACACAGCTGCCATTCATTTCCCGTTTATGTTCAGAACTTAACAAATTGAATAAGGCCTGGCGAGAGATAAAGGTAGATAGGCTGCCATATTATTCTCCTGGAACCAAACAAGGACTTGGACTGTGTTTAATCACAGGTGTTGTTTTGGAACCTGAATTAATACAGATAGAGGAGAGGAAGATAGCATCTCAGCTTTACCTACACAGATATACTGGGCCTACTGTTTTTCATTAGCCTCTAAGGTAATATGCAGCGCAGTGAGATAGAGAGAGAGTCATGAGCAGATGAGCTCCTGAAAAATATACATTTAGAGTTGGATAAACTTGGATTGATCCAGAAGGACATATACAGGATACTACCCTCTACAACACTATGTCACCAGGACATATACAGGATGCTACCCTCCACAACATAACCTTGACTCCAAATCAAACCTGATTTTGGACAAAATGACCAGGAAGGATTCCTACTACTAAAGATTATTATTCCCAAGGCATATACAGCAAATGCTCTGGCAAACCAAGGACCACCAAAAGAAGCACAACAGAAACCTGAAAATACCATCCAACCTGGGTCTGAATGAGTAATGCTTAGTCTGAAGCTACTTTTAAAGCCAAGATTTAAAAATAAAACGAAATTACAAGAATCTATTTTACTTTATAAGGACTGAATGCTAAATTAAGCCTACCAAGCTTTCTAGGACAGAACAGATCTGGTTGCAATTTCAGTTAGCACTGAGGTGTGAAGTGAGAGGTGTCAAAGCCCTTGAGCCCAACAATGGCAGGAGAGGTTCAAAGCCTCCCCTCACCCAAATACAGAGGCCTTTGAGGACCCCGGCCCCATGGCTTTCCCCTGTGCTATAGGACATCACAATAAGGTACCCCTAAAAATGAGAAGGCATGGAAAGAGTACAAAATGAAGCTCCTCATGGACAATCAAGAGACACCTTCTGCTGACTTCTACAAAAATGGGAACGTAAGCAACTTCATCTTCCACACAGACCATCCCCTGGCATGGCACAGTGCTATATTAACACACTACACCTCTGTTAAAACCTCTTCCTCCTACCCCCTACTTTTTTTGAACATTCTGTTAAAAATCGCGCAACATTTCAGCGCCCTGCTACTCATGCCAGGAATATAGTATATGCATATGATTAGTATGTGTGGATAGAAAATACTCAGACGTTTATAAAACTGGTTAAATCACGGCTGTGACTATAACAGATCGTGAGTTTCATCCAAAAGCGCAGGAAAACCTGATCACTGAAAATGGAAATAAATATCCTTGCGCTACTTCCAGGAATTGTTCAAAGTGAACCGAATTACATAAGACCGAGGTTTCAGCGCCTACAGCTTCCACATGTTGTCTAGAGTCTTGTCATTTGATTCAGCTTTGATTCTTGGTTGAACCTAATCAAGGGAACCACTTCCCTCCGGTCTCCGACCGGATATTTTGGTTGAGAGTTACACGGACAATTTTTCCAGACGGACAGCTAAAGAGTATACTTCGCCTAGTGATCAATTTGATCGCTTATTAACGTTTAATAATACCTAAAGTTGCATTACAAAAGTATTTCAAGTGTTTTGTGAAAGTTTATCGTCGGCTTTTTGAATTTAAAAAAATGACGTTACGTTATGAAACGCTATTTTTTTCCGTTTATCACACAGTCTTCATAGATCGATATCTAGGCTATATATGGACCGATTTAATCGAAAAAAGACCCAATAGTGATTATGGGACATCTAGGAGTGCCAACAAAGAAGATGGTCAAAGGTAATGAATGTTTTATATTTTATTTGTGCGGTTTGTGTAGCGACGACTATGCTAATTATTTTGTTTACGTCCCCTGCGGGTCTTTTGTGGTGTTACATGCTATCAGATAATAGCTTCTCATGCTTTCGCCGAAAAGCATTTTAAAAATCTGACTTGTTGCCTGGATTCACAACGAGTGTAGCTTTAATTCAATACCCTGCATGTGTATTTTAATGAACGTTTGAGTTTTAACTAATACTATTAGCATTTAGCGTAGCACATTTGCATTTCCAGAGCTCTAGATGGGACGCCTGCGTGCCAGGTAGGAGCAAGAGGTTAATGGAGGGGTGTTAACAATGGGTGTAACCTCAGGATACTAGACAACGAGGACTCTGAGTCAGCCAATGTCAACCTGTACCAGTCTGGAACAGTATTGGTACATAGCAACCCCAAACAGTTTCAGTTGGATTTCACAGAATCAAAGAGTGAGGGTAGCAGGAGAAAAGGCTCTCCCACCCCAAGCGAGACATACCAGAACTCTTCCTTAATTCAGGATCGGTATCCCCTCTGGTTGATGGTTGAGCTAACATAGGCTCATGTGATTAGCATGAGGTTGTAAGTAACAAGAACATTTCCCAGGACATGGACATGTCTGCACTCTGGACTGTGGAAAGACATCTTCAACAGGAGAAAGAGCAGGAGCGGAAGAAGAAGGCCCAGGCGGCAAGAGAAGAAAAGAGCCCTAGAGGAGACGGTGAGAGCGCTGGTGGAGAAGGTGAAAAAGATTACGTGTGACAGAGAACAAAACATTATAGAGGTGGCCACCCCCGCAGAGAGCCAGCAGAACAGTCCACCCCAGACCCTGACCATAGCCTCGACATCACAGCAGGACAGATAAATGAAGAACCCCAAGCCCAGGAAATCCCACCCCCTCTGAGCACCCCTACTGTCAGCCCCCCTGATAGCCCTCTTGAGAACCCCCCCACACCCACTGAGGACATCACAAGCCACCGCACTCCTTATGGACTCAAACAAGAAATATATACAAGAAAATACACTTTTTCCCAATTACACACTCTAAACTCTGGTGTCCGAACACCCAGCGCACCCTAGACCTTCTGTCTGAGGATCAACTAGGGAAACCCAGCCACATAATAATACAAACAGGCACAAAGGACCTGAGAGCACAGAAGGAAAGGGTGGCCACAGCACCCTAGTGAGTGATTGAAAAAGATTCTTCTACTTTCCCCAACGCAAAACTTTCCCAAAGCGGTTATCTCCACCTTGCTACCACAAAAATACTTCCACCCTGCTACCATACAGTGGGTAAACGCAATAATTTCCGTAACTGTGCCTCAAAACTAAATGTTTACCCGGCCCACCACTCCACCCTGGACTTGAACAGCCTTTACGACCAGGTCCAGCTCTACAAGGCAGCAGTGCCCACCTTCGCCAGGACCATAAAGGACGTCGCCCTTAACCACTGCCCCAACACCTCACACAGGAGCAACAGATCAACAGACACCCCGCCCAGACTAGCAAGACACTCTCCCAGATCTGCGGGCCTCTCCAAACCCCCACCCCAACCAATCCATACATGTCCATGTCCTGGGAAATGTTCTTGTTACTGACAAGCAGGCTCTGAGCTCTGAAGCAAGCTTCCAGAAAATTAGAACGGAAATGGTGCTCCACCAAACTGCAAGTCATCCGACTAGCTTGGAAAGACAGTACCGTGCCGTATCGAAGAGCCCTCACTGCTGCTCCACCAAACTGCAAGTCATCCGACTAGCTTGGAAAGACAGTACCGTGCCGTATCGAAGAGCCCTCACTGCTGCTCCACCAAACTGCAAGTCATCTGACTAGCTTGGAAAGACAGTACCGTGCAGTATCGAAGAGCCCTCACTGCTGCTCCACCAAACTGCAAGTCATCCGACTAGCTTGGAAAGACAGTACCGTGCAGTATCGAAGAGCCCTTACTGCTGCTCGTCCATCCTATTTTTCCAACTTAATTGAGGAAAATAAGAACAACTCCACAAAAAAAATGATACTGTCGCAAAGCTAACTAAAAAGCAGCATTCCCCAAGAGAGGATGGCTTTCACTTCAACAGTGATAAATTCATGAACTTCTTTGAGGAAAATATCATGATCATTAGAAAGCAAATTACATACTCCTCTTTAAATCTGCATTTTCTCCAAAGCTCAATTGTCCTGAGTCTGCACAACTCTGCCAGGACCTAGGACCGAGGGAGACATTCAAGTGTTTTAGTACTACATCTCTTGACACAATGATGAAAATAATCATGGCCTCTAAACCTTCAAGCTGCATTCTGGACCCTATTCCAACTAAACTACTGAAAGAGCTGCTTCCTGTGCTTGGCCCTCCTATGTTGAACATAATAAACGGCTCTCTATACACCGGATGTGTACCAAACTCACTAAAAGTGGCAGCAATAAAGCCTCTCTTGAAAAAGCCAAACCTTTACCCGGAAAATATAAAATAACTATTGGCCTATATCAGATCTTCCATTCCTCTCAAATTTTTTTGAAAAAGTTGTTGGCAGCAACTCACTGCCTCCCTGAAAACAAACAATGTATATGAAATGCTTCAGTCTGGTTTTAGACCCCATCATAGCACTGAGACTGCACTTGTGAAGGTGGTAAATGACCTTTTAACTTCTTGCGTCGAGCCAACCCGGATCTGGTATCATGACTACAGCCTCAAGCGCATTACCATAACGCAACGTTAACTATTCATGAAAATCGCAAATTAAATTAAATCAATATGCTAGCTCTCATGCTTAGCCTTTTGTTAACAACACTGTCAGCTCAGAATTTCAAAAAATATGCTTCTCTACCATAGCAAACTAGCATTTAGCATTTAGCGTTAGCATTTACATTAGCATTTAGCGTTAGCATTTAGCGTTAGCATTTAGCATTAGCATTTAGCGTTAGCAGGCAACATTTTCACAAAAACCAGCAAAAACATTCAATAAATCATTTACCTTTGAAGACCTTCGGATGTTTTCAATGAGGAGACTCTCAGTTAGATAGCAAATGTTCAGTTTTCCTGAAAGATTAGTTGTGCAGGAGAAATCGGTCCGTTTGGTGCTTTACGTTTGGCTACCAAAAAACCCCGAAAATTCAGTTATCCAAACGCCGAACTTTTTTCCAAATTAACTCCATAATATCGACTGAAACATGGCAAACGTTGTTTTTCACTTATCTCTTCAATGATGTATCGTTCCTGGAAGTATGCGTCTCCTTCTGTATCGCATGGTAAAATGATTGCCATTACGCACCAATTTAGAGAAAGGACACCGGACGGCCCCCTGGCAAATGTAGTCTCTTATGGCCATCTTCCAATGATACGCCTACAAATACGTCACAATGCTGCAGACATCTTGGACGAACGGCAGAGCGCATAAGCTCGTTCACAGCATATTCACAGCCATATAAGGAGACGATAGTAAAACAGAGCGTCAAAAATCCTGCTCAATTCCTGTTTGAAGTTTCATCTTGGTTTCGCCTGTAAGATCAGTTCTGGGGCACTCACAGATAATATCTTTGCAGTTTTGAAAACGTCAGAGTGTTTTCTTTCCAAAGCTGGCAATTATATGCATAGTCGAGCATCTTTTCGTGACAAAATATTGCGCTTAAAACGGGCACGTTTTTTTATCCAATAATGACATAGCGCCCCCATAGGTTGAAGAGGTTAATGGCGTCAGACCAAGGCTCTGCATCTGTCCTCGTGCTTCTAGGTCTTAGTGCCAGGACAAAACACTAAATAAACTCCAGTTAGTGCTCAATATGGCTGCTAGAATCTTGACTAGAACCAAAAAATGTGATCATATTACTCCAGTGCTAGCCTCTCTACACTGGTTTCCTGTTAAGGCAAGGGCTGATTACAAGGTTTTACTGCTAACCTGCAAAGCATTACATGGGCTTGTTCTTACCTTTCTTTCCAATTTAGTCCTGCCGTACATACCTACACGTACGCTACGGTCACAAGACGCAGGTCTCCTATTTGTCCCTATAATTTCTAAGCAACCAACTGGAGACTGGGCTTTCTCCTATAGAGCTACATTTTTATGGAATGGTCTGCCTACCCATGTGAGAGACGCAAACTCGGTCTCAACCTTTAAGTCTTTATTGAAGACCCTTCTCTTTAGTGGGTCCTATGATTGAGTGTAGTCTGGGCCAGGAGTGGGAAGGTGAACGGAAAGGCACTGGAGCAACAAACCGCCCTTGCTGTCTCTGCCTGGCTGGTTCCCCTCTCTACTGAGATTCTCTGCCTCTAACCCTATTGCAGAGGCTCCCTAGGAGGGGTGCGTCACTTGAGTGGGTTGAGTCACTGACGTGATCTTCCTGTCTGGGTTGGCACCCCCCTTAGGGTTGTGCCGTGGCGGAGATCTTTGTGGGCTCTACTCTGCCTTGTCTCAGGATGGTAAGTTGGTGGTTGAAAATAACCCTCTAGTGGTGTGGGGCTGTGCTTTGGCAAAGTGGGTGGGATTATATCCTGCCTGTTTGGCCCTGTCCAGGGTTATCGTTGGATGGGGCCACAGTGTCTCCCGACACCTCCTGTCTCAGCCTCCTGTATTTATTCTGCAGTAGTTTATGTGTCGGGGGGCTAGGGTCAGTCTGTTATGTCTGGAGTATTTCTCCTGTGTTATCCGGTGTCCTGTGTGAATTTAAGTATGCTCTCTCTAAATCTTTCTTTCTTTCTCTCTCTCTCGGAGGACCTGAGCCCTAGGACCATGCCTCAGGACTACCTGGCCTGATGACTGCTTGCTGTCCCCAGTCCACCTGGCCGTGCTGCTGCTCCAGTTTCAACTGTTCTGCCTGCGGCTATGTAACCCTGACCTGTTCACCTGACTTGCTACCTGTCCCAGACCTGCTGTTTTCAACTCTCTAGAGACAGCAGAGTGGTAGAGATACTCTCAATGATTGGCTATTAAAAGCCAACTGACATTTACTCCTGAGGTGCTGACCTGTTGCACCCTCTACAACCACTGTGATTATTATTATTTGACACCTCTGGTCATCTATGAACATTTGAACATCTTGGTCATGTTCTGTTATAATCTCCTCCTGGTCATCTATGAACATTTGAACATCTTGGCCATGTTCTGTTATAATCTCCTGCTGGTCATCTATGAACATTTGAACATCTTGGCCATGTTCTGTTATAATCTCCTGCTGGTCATCTATGAACATTTGAACATCTTGGCCATGTTCTGTTATAATCTCCTGCTGGTCATCTATGAACATTTGAACATCTTGGCCATGTTCTGTTATAATCTCCATCCGGCACAGCCAGAAGAGGACTGGCCACCCCTCATAGCCTGGTTCCTCTCTACCCAGTACAGCCAGAAGAGGACTGGCCACCCCTCATAGCCTGGTTCCTCTCTAGGTTTATAATCTCCACCCGGCACAGCCAGAAGAGGACTGGCCACCCCCTCATAGCCTGGTTCCTCTCTAGGGTTCTTCCTCGGTTCTGGCCTTTCTAGGGAGTTTTTCCTAGCCACCGTGCTTCTACACCTGCATTGCTTGCTGTTTGGGGTTTTAGGCTGTGTTTCTGTACAGCACTTTGAGATATCATCTGATGTAAGAAGGGCTTTACAAATAAATGTGATTTGATTTGATCTGCTCATACTTACTAGACTGAGGCCAAACCAAACGACTCACAACATTGGACACTTTATAGAACACAAAGCTTTCACTATCTCATCCTGGAATATTTAAGGCCTGAGCTCATCTGCCTTTGGCCTAAAGAGCAGGAACCTGGACTTCCCAAAGAAATCAGAAATACAGACAATGTCATTCGTCAAGAAACATGGTATAGAGGAGATGGACCCACTCGTTGCCCTCTAGGTTACAGAGAGCTGGTAGTCCCATCCATCAAACTACCAGGAGTGAAACAGGGAAGGCACTTAGTGGCTAATTTAGTATAGAGCAGACCTAACTATTCAATTATAAGGAACATTTTACATTTAGCTAGAAATTATAAATGAAAAAATATTGACAGAAAAAAATGTCCTCCTGTGTGTTACCTCTATCCCCCCCACTAAAATCCCCATATTTTAATGAAGACAGCTTCTCCATTTTAGAGGGGGAGATCAACCATTTCCAGACCCAGGGACATGTACTAGTCTGTGGTGACCTACATGCCAGAACTGGACAAGAACCTGAGCCTGCAACCTGGTTCAGGTATTTAGTCAACCTACAGTGGTCTGTATATTATATAGTATGCAGTACCAGTGCCTGCAACCTGGTTCAGGTATTTAGTCAACCTACAGTGGTTGGTACAGGTTATCAGTCAACCTACAGTGGTTGGTACAGGTTATCAGTCAACCTACAGTGGTGGGTACAGGTTAACAGTCAACCTACAGTGGTTGGTACAGGTTATCAGTCAACCTACAGTGGTTGGTTCAGGTTATCAGTCAACCTACAGTGGTTGGTACAGGTTATCAGTCAACCTACAGTGGTGGGTACAGGTTATCAGTCAACCTGCAGTGGTTGGTACAGGTTATCAGTCAACCTACAGTGGTTGGTACAGGTTATCAGTCAACCTACAGTGGTTGGTACAGGTTATCAGTCAACCTACAGTGGTTGGTACAGGTTATCAGTCAACCTACAGTGGTTGCTCCACTAAAGGTATTGACATTATGCTGCGGGATTTAGAGGTCATTTGTGGTTTAGTACGGTACCCTGCATCACTTGTACCCTGCTCAATGTAAGTCAGAACTGCAACTAGGCCACTCAGGACCATTCAATGTCACCTTGGTAAGCAACTGCAGTTTATATTTAGCATTATGGCCTTGTCATTTAGCTTATTGTCCTGCTGAAAGGTGAATTGTCTCCCAGTGTCTGTTGGAAAGCAGCCTGAACCAGATTTTCTCCTAGGATTTTGCCTGTGCCAAGCTTTATTCCATTAATTTTTTATCCTAACCCCCCCCTAGTCCTTGCTGATAACAAGCATACCCATAACACGATGCAGCCACCACCATTCTTCAAAATATAAAGTGTGGTACTGTGCTGTTGTGTTGTGTTGGCTTTGCCCCAAACAAAATGCTTTGTATTCAGGACACAAAGTTAACTTCGTTGCCACATTGTTGGCAGTGTTACTTTAGTTCCTTATAGCAAACAGGATGTTTTGGAAATGTTTTATTGTGCACACTCCCTTCTGTTCACTCTGTAATTCAGGTTAGTATTTTGGAGTAACTACAACGGTGTTGATCCATCCTCAGTTTTCGACTATCACAGCAATTAACCTCTAGCGACGAGCAATCCCGTATCCGGGAGCGTAATCATAGCCTCAAGCGCATTACCATAACGCAACGTTTCCTATTCATGAAAATCGCAAATGAAATAAATATATTCAAACACAAGCTTAGCCTTTTGTTAACAACACTGTCATCTCAGATTTTCTAAATATGCGTTACAGCCAACGCTAGACAAGCATTTGTGTAAGTTTATCATGGCATAATGCTATTCTAGGCTGTGCTGGCAGCAGGCAACATTTTCACGAAAATAAGAAAAGCAACCAAATTAAATAATTTATCTTTGAAGAACTTCAGATGCTTGTAGTATCTGGGATCTACATCTGTTTATATTAGTTACTGTGCTGTTACTAAGCAGTAATGCATTACGGCAGTGTTACGTTACTACACCTAATAGGAAATGCACATGAGCACTGGAATGCCGGGAACTGTAGAGCACGGGGTGTTTTTGACTAAACGACAACTAACTATTCCCGTCTCCTGCCTGGTCATTTCTCCACAACACAAATATTACAGTGGCGACGAGGTGATTAAACTACATAAACGGACATTGCTTGAAGGGAAGAATGTTGCGTGAGTAATGAAACTCAAAAAAATGTAATTCGTCAATTATTTTTTATTTTCTTTCGCCAGTAGAGTAGGCTAACCACTGCTAGCACTGCTAGTACAGTATTCAGGAGCTGCCAAGTAGCAAGACTATTGGAGTCCAGAATAGCGACACTGCCCTCTGGTGGTTGAATAAAATAAACTGTCATTGAACCCATTGAAATTAGGCGATCTCAGTGGAGAAATATTGTCAAGGGGAAGAAAAAAAAAGGAATATAAGGAAACTGAACAATTAACTGTGAAAATGGCAACCATTGGTCGAGTACCAGAGTTTGAGGCTACAAAAGAGGATTTTGATTCCTATTTGGAGCGTTTTGAGCGTTGGCTGGCTGCAAATGAAATCAAAGATGGAAAGAAAGCAGACATATTTCTCAGTGTTTTGGGTCCAACTGAGTATGGATTGCTGAAAGGTCTCATTGAACCAATGAAAGCAGTGGAGTTGAACTATGCAGAACTGACTGAAACTCTTTCAAGGTATTTCAAGCCTAAGCCAATTCTCATTGCAGAACGTTTCAGATTTTACCAACGTCACCAGAGTCAAGGGGAAACCGTGGCTGACTACATCCTTGCTTTGAAAAGGCTGGCAAGTACATGTGAGTTTGCACGATTTCTTGATGATGCTCTCCGAGACAAGTTTGTATGTGGTCTCACAGGTGAAGCATATCACAGAAGGCTCCTGTCAGAGAAGGACCTGACCTTTAAGAAAGCCTGTGATATAGCACTTGGACTCGAGCTTGCCCACAGGGATACTATTGAGCTATCGGGACATGCAGAACGTCAGAAAGGTGTTCACAAGGTCAGTGATGCACGTGGTGAAAAAAGCTCACAAAAGTCACACTTTTTTCAGTCCCGTCCTCAAGGTTACACAAGAACAAAGCAGCCCACATCTCAAAGGTCTAAGCCAAGTTGCTACAGATGTGGGGAGATAATCATCAGCACAGTGAATGTCGATTCCAAAAGGAAAAGTGCCACAATTGTGGAAAGGTTGGACATTTACAGAGAGTGTGTAAAGCCTCGGAACGCACAGCAAGAGCGCACAAAGTGTCAGACGCAGCACAAGAAGAGGAAGGTACAACTGAAACAGTAGTGGAACTGTTCACAGTGTACACAGCTCAACAACTAAAAGATGGAATCTATCTCAACATGGAGTTAGCGGGAAAACCAGTAAAAATGCAGCTGGACACCGGAGCGTCTGTATCCCTGGTTCCAGAGAGACTCTACAAAGAAAAACTGAAAGAGTGCCCTCTTCAGCCCGCGTCCATCCGCCTTTCTTCATACACTGGTGACACTATTCCTGTGTTAGCGCAGATCCAGGTACCAGTCCGGTATGAGGGGAAGGAGTGGACGCTACCGCTTGTCATTGTTAAAGGAGAAAAATCAGCCTTGCTAGGCAGAAACTGGCTACAAAATATCAAGTTGAACTGGGGAGAAATCTTCAGTCTGAGAAATGACAAACCAGTGAGTCAGGCTACACTCACTAACATGCTGGAGAAGCACAAAGAACTTTTTAAAGATGGCTACGGTGAAATACAAGACTTCACAGCAAAAGTCAGAGTGCAAGAAGGAACCAAGCCTATCTTTCACAAACCACGTCCAGTTCCCTATGCTCTTAAGGAAGCAGTAGAGAAGGAACTGGACCGCCTACAGAAGAATAACATAATAACGAAGTAGCGAGGAGCGACTGGGCCGCTCCGATTGTTGTAGTCCCAAAGAAAGACAAGACCGTCAGAATGTGCGGTGACTACAAGGTCACAGTAAATCGCTGCATACTACCAGGGGAATATCCACTACCAAACGCTGAAGATCTGTTTGCCACTCTAGCTGGTGGGAAGGTTTTCAGTAAGCTGGACCTGGCATTCGCTTATCAGCAACTGAAGCTGGATCCGGAGTCAGAACAGTATCTGACCATCAATACACACAAGGGGCTATTCAGATTCAATCGCTTGGCCTATGGAATATCGAAACAGCGTCTGCTAAAGAGCAAGTGGCTTGCCCACTATAACACAGAGATGAAGCTGAGACTCGCGTGTGATGCATCTCCATACGGAGTAGGAGCCGTCATCTCACATGTTCTACCGTCAGGTGAAGAACACCCTATTGCATTTGCATCACGGACTCTGTCACCAAGTGAGAAAAATGATGCTCAAATTGAGAAGAAAGCTCATGACAGACACTCAAAGACTGTCAGAGAATTCAAAGAGGAAGAGAGGGTGATGGTACGTGATTTCAGACACCCCAAGCGCCTGTGGAACTCAGGTGTGATCTTGCAACGCAGAGGACCTTTGACTTACCAAGTCCAAATTGGTCATCGCCAGGTCAACGTTCATGTGGATCATCTGCTACGGTCCAACGCCCCAGCAGAGACATACCGAGAGAACAAGAACAATAACGACCCCCAGGACTATTCTCCTGACTGTGGTCGTACGGAAGAGACAGAGCCTGACCTTCCACCCGAACCTGGCCCACCACAGGAAGCCCAGGAGGAGCGGCGATATCCTATTCGAGAGCGAAGGGCACCTCAAAAGCTTGACCTGTGAGTTGAGCTGGTTAAGGAGGTAACGGACAGTAAAACAAACACTTTAATATGTCCTAGATAAAAGGAAAGAAAAAGGACATTACCTGGGTTAGTTATTAGGACACAAACTCCATCTTCGGGGCAGAATAATCCCCTGGATTTGTGCTGGGCTCTGAAAAGTCTGCTTCAACCCAGTAGTTGAAAAATGTTTAAGAATGCATTGTTCAGATATTGCATTAGTAGTTACCTAACATATTTACCTTGTTCTCTGGGAGTTAAACACTATGGGGGAGGAGTGTAGTATCTGGGATCTACATCTGTTTATATTAGTTACTGTGCTGTTACTAAGCAGTAATGCATTACGGCAGTGTTACGTTACTACACCTAATAGGAAATGCACATGCGCACTGGAATGCCGGGAACTGTAGAGCACGAGGGGTTTTTGACTAAACGACAACTAACTGTATTCCCGTCTCCTGCCTGGTCATTTCTCCACAACACAAATATTACAGTGGCGACGAGGTGATTAAACTACATAAACGGACATTGCTTGAAGGGAAGAATGTTGCGTGAGTAATGAAACTCAAAAAAATGTAATTCGTCAATTATTTTTTATTTTCTTTCGCCAGTAGAGTAGGCTAACCACTGCTAGCACTGCTAGTACAGTATTCAGGAGCTGCCAAGTAGCAAGACTATTGGAGTCCAGAATAGCGACACTGCCCTCTGGTGGTTGAATAAAATAAACTGTCATTGAACCCATTGAAATTAGGCGATCTCAGTGGAGAAATATTGTCAAGGGGAAGAAAAAAAAAAGGAATATAAGGAAACTGAACAATTAACTGTGAAAATGGCAACCATTGGTCGAGTACCAGAGTTTGAGGCTACAAAAGAGGATTTTGATTCCTATTTGGAGCGTTTTGAGCGTTGGCTGGCTGCAAATGAAATCAAAGATGGAAAGAAAGCAGACATATTTCTCAGTGTTTTGGGTCCAACTGAGTATGGATTGCTGAAAGGTCTCATTGAACCAATGAAAGCAGTGGAGTTGAACTATGCAGAACTGACTGAAACTCTTTCAAGGTATTTCAAGCCTAAGCCAATTCTCATTGCAGAACGTTTCAGATTTTACCAACGTCACCAGAGTCAAGGGAAACCGTGGCTGACTACATCCTTGCTTTGAAAAGGCTGGCAAGTACATGTGAGTTTGCACGATTTCTTGATGATGCTCTCCCGAGACAAGTTTGTATGTGGTCTCACAGGTGAAGCATATCACAGAAGGCTCCTGTCAGAGAAGGACCTGACCTTTAAGAAAGCCTGTGATATAGCACTTGGACTCGAGCTTGCCCACAGGGATACTATTGAGCTATCGGGACATGCAGAACGTCAGAAAGGTGTTCACAAGGTCAGTGATGCACGTGGTGAAAAAACTCACAAAAAGTCACACTTTTTTCAGTCCCGTCCTCAAGGTTACACAAGAACAAAGCAGCCCACATCTCAAAGGTCTAAGCCAAGTTGCTACAGATGTGGGGAGATAATCATCAGCACAGTGAATGTCGATTCCAAAGGAAAAGTGCCACAATTGTGGAAAGGTTGGACATTTACAGAGAGTGTGTAAAGCCTCGGAACGCACAGCAAGAGCGCACAAAGTGTCAGACGCAGCACAAGAAGAGGAAGGTACAACTGAAACAGTAGTGGAACTGTTCACAGTGTACACAGCTCAACAACTAAAAGATGGAATCTATCTCAACATGGAGTTAGCGGGAAAACCAGTAAAAATGCAGCTGGACACCGGAGCGTCTGTATCCCTGGTTCCAGAGAGACTCTACAAAGAAAAACTGAAAGAGTGCCCTCTTCAGCCCGCGTCCATCCGCCTTTCTTCATACACTGGTGACACTATTCCTGTGTTAGCGCAGATCCAGGTACCAGTTCGGTATGAGGGGAAGGAGTGGACGCTACCGCTTGTCATTGTTAAAGGAAAAATCAGCCTTGCTAGGCAGAAACTGGCTACAAAATATCAAGTTGAACTGGGGAGAAATCTTCAGTCTGAGAAATGACAAACCAGTGAGTCAGGCTACACTCACTAACATGCTGGAGAAGCACAAAGAACTTTTTAAAGATGGCTACGGTGAAATACAAGACTTCACAGCAAAAGTCAGAGTGCAAGAAGGAACCAAGCCTATCTTTCACAAACCACGTCCAGTTCCCTATGCTCTTAAGGAAGCAGTAGAGAAGGAACTGGACCGCCTACAGAAGAATAACATAATAACGAAAGTAGCGAGGAGCGACTGGGCCGCTCCGATTGTTGTAGTCCCAAAGAAAGACAAGACCGTCAGAATGTGCGGTGACTACAAGGTCACAGTAAATCGCTGCATACTACCAGGGGAATATCCACTACCAAACGCTGAAGATCTGTTTGCCACTCTAGCTGGTGGGAAGGTTTTCAGTAAGCTGGACCTGGCATTCGCTTATCAGCAACTGAAGCTGGATCCGGAGTCAGAACAGTATCTGACCATCAATACACACAAGGGGCTATTCAGATTCAATCGCTTGGCCTATGGAATATCGAAACAGCGTCTGCTAAAGAGCAAGTGGCTTGCCCACTATAACACAGAGATGAAGCTGAGACTCGCGTGTGATGCATCTCCATACGGAGTAGGAGCCGTCATCTCACATGTTCTACCGTCAGGTGAAGAACACCCTATTGCATTTGCATCACGGACTCTGTCACCAAGTGAGAAAAATGATGCTCAAATTGAGAAGAAAGCTCATGACAGACACTCAAAGACTGTCAGAGAATTCAAAGAGGAAGAGAGGGTGATGGTACGTGATTTCAGACACCCCAGCGCCTGTGGAACTCAGGTGTGATCTTGCAACGCAGAGGACCTTTGACTTACCAAGTCCAAATTGGTCATCGCCAGGTCAACGTTCATGTGGATCATCTGCTACGGTCCAACGCCCCAGCAGAGACATACCGAGAGAACAAGAACAATAACGACCCCAGGACTATTCTCCTGACTGTGGTCGTACGGAAGAGACAGAGCCTGACCTTCCACCCGAACCTGGCCCACCACAGGAAGCCCAGGAGGAGCGGCGATATCCTATTCGAGAGCGAAGGGCACCTCAAAAGCTTGACCTGTGAGTTGAGCTGGTTAAGGAGGTAACGGACAGTAAAACAAACACTTTAATATGTCCTAGATAAAAGGAAAGAAAAGGACATTACCTGGGTTAGTTATTAGGACACAAACTCCATCTTCGGGCAGAATAATCCCTGGATTTGTGCTGGGCTCTGAAAAGTCTGCTTCAACCCAGTAGTTGAAAAATGTTTAAGAATGCATTGTTCAGATATTGCATTAGTAGTTACCTAACATATTTACCTTGTTCTCTGGGAGTTAAACACTATGGGGAGGAGTGTAGTATCTGGGATCTACATCTGTTTATATTAGTTACTGTGCTGTTACTAAGCAGTAATGCATTACGGCAGTGTTACGTTACTACACCTAATAGGAAATGCACATGCGCACTGGAATGCCGGGAACTGTAGAGCACGAGGG
>NC_088409.1:1498838-1507515 GCF_034236695.1 Oncorhynchus nerka | reverse complement strand
CGTATATTTCCTTATATTTCCTTATATTTCCTTATATTTCCGTATATTTCCTTATATTTCCGTATATTTCCTTATATTTCCTTATATTTCCTTATATTTCCGTATATTTCCTTATATTTCCTTATATTTCCTTATATTTCCGTATATTTCCGTATATTTCCTTATATTTCCTTATATTTTTATATTTCCTTATATTTCTTATATTTCCGTATATTTCCTTATATTTCCGTATATTTCCTTATATTTCCGTATATTTCCTTATATTTCCGTATATTTCCGTATATTTCCTTATATTTCCGTATATTTCTTATATTTCCTTATATTTCCTTATATTTCCGTATATTTCCTTATATTTCCTTATATTTCCGTATATTTCCTTATATTTCCTTATATTTCCTTATATTTCCGTATATTTCCTTATATTTTATATTTCCTTATATTTCCTTATATTTCCTTATATTTCCTTATATTTCCGTATATTTCCTTATATTTCCTTATATTTCCGTATATTTCCTTATATTTCCTTATATTTCCGTATATTTCCTTATATTTCCTTATATTTCCTTATATTTCCGTATATTTCCTTATATTTCCTTATATTTCCTTATATTTCCGTATATTTCCTTATATTTCCGTATATTTCCGTATATTCCGTATATTTCCGTATATTTCCTTATATTTCCTTATATTTCCTTATATTTCCCTATATTCCGTATATTTCCGTATATTCCGTATATTTCCGTATATTTCCGTATATTTCCTTATATTTCCGTATATTTCGTATATTTCCGTATATTTCCGTATATTTCCGCGTATATTTTATATTTCCGTATATTTCCTTATATTTCCGTATATTTCCGTATATTTCCTTATATTTCCTTTATATTTCCTTATATTTCCGTATATTTCCGTATATTTCCTTATATTTCCTTATATTTCCTTATATTTCCGTATATTTCCTTATATTTCCTTATATTTCCTTATATTTCCTTATATTTCCGTATATTTCCGTATATTTCCTTATATTTCCTTATATTTCCTTATATTTCCGTATATTTCCGTATATTTCCTTATATTTCCGTATATTTCCGTATATTTCCGTATATTTCCGTATATTTCCGTATATTTCCGTATATTTGACATTTTTGCAAGTGGCATTTATATTTTTGTTCAGTATATATTTTTGTTTCCTGTTGCACCACCCAACTTCTGCTGAGCTTCAATTGGCGGACAGATAGCCTTACATTATCCTGGAAAATGTCTTGATAAACCTGGGAATTGATTTTTCCGTCGATGATAGCAAGCTGTCCAGGCCCTGAGGCAGCAAAGCAGCCCCAAACCATGACGCTCCCTCCACCATACATTGCAGCTGGGATGAGGTTTTGATGTTGGTGTGCTGTGCCTTTTTCTCTCCACACATAGTGTCGTGTGTTCCTTCCAAACAACTCATCTGTAGTATCATCGGTCCACAGAATATTTAGCCAGTAGCGCTGTGAAATATCCACTTTTGCAAACTTCAGACGTGTAGCAATGTTTTTTGGGGGACAGCAGTGGCTTCTTCCGTGGTGTCCTCCCATGAACACCTTGTTTAATGTTTTACGGATCGTAGACTCGTCAACAGAGATGTTAGCATCAAGTCTTTACCTGACACTCTAGGATTCTTCTTAACCTCATTGAGCATTCTGCGCTGTGATCTTGCAGTCATCTTTGCAGGACGGCCACTCCTATGTGCTGAACTCCTATGTGCTGAACCATTTATAGACAATTTGTCTTACCGTGGACTGATGAACATCAAGGCTTTAGAGATACTTTTGTAACCCTTTCCAGCTCTATGCAAGTCAACAATTCTTCATCTTAATCTTTCTTCTGAGATCTCTTTTGTTCGAGGCATGGTTCACATCAGGAAACAGGCTGGTAATAGGGGTTGCAACAACTGCGGCGGATCATTTTAGAAAGAGGGGGTCCAGATTGTCTAGCCCGGCTGATTTGTAGGGGTCTAGATTTTGCAACTCATTCAGAACATCGGCTATCTGGATTTGGGTGAAGGAGAAATGGGGGGTTGCTGTGGATGGTTCAGGGCTGTTGACCGGGGTAGGTGAAGGAGAAATGGGGGGTTGCTGTGGAGGGTTCAGGGCTGTTGACCCGGGTAGGGGTAGCCAGGTGGAAATAATGGCCAGCTGTAGAAAAATGCTTATTGAAATTTTCAATTATCGTGGATTTATTGGTGGTGACAGTGTTTCCTAGCCTCAGTGCAGTGGGCAGCTGGGAGGAGGTGCTCTTATTCTCCATGGACTTTACAGTGTTTCCTATCAGTGCAGTGGGCAGCTGGGAGGAGGTGCTCTTATTCTCCATGGACTTTACAGTGTTTCCTAGCCTCAGTGCAGTGGGTAGCTGGGAGGAGGTGATCTTATTCTCCATGGACTTTACAGTGTTTCCTAGCCTCAGTGCAGTGGGCAGCTGGGAGGAGGTGCTCTTATTCTCCATGGACTTTACAGTGTTTCCTAGCCTCAGTGCAGTGGGTAGCTGGGAGGAGGTGCTCTTATTCTCCATGGACTTTACAGTGTTTCCTATCCTCAGTGCAGTGGGTAGCTGGGAGGAGGTGCTCTTATTCTCCATGGACTTTACAGTGTTTCCTAGCCTCAGTGCAGTGGGCAGCTGGGAGGAGGTGCTCTTATTCTCCATGGACTTTACAGTGTTTCCTATCCTCAGTGCAGTGGGTAGCTGGGAGGAGGTGCTCTTATTCTCCATGGACTTTACAGTGTTTCCTATCCTCAGTGCAGTGGGTAGCTGGGAGGAGGTGCTCTTATTCTCCATGGACTTTACAGTGTTTCCTAGCCTCAGTGCAGTGGGCAGCTGGGAGGAGGTGCTCTTATTCTCTATGGACTTTACAGTGTTCTCTAGCCTCAGTGCAGTGGGCAGCTGGGAGGAGGTGCTCTTATTCTCCATGGACTTTACAGTGTTTCCTATCCTCAGTGCAGTGGGCAGCTGGGAGGAGGTGCTCTTATTCTCCATGGACTTTACAGTGTTTCCTAGCCTCAGTGCAGTGGGCAGCTGGGAGGTGCTCTTATTCTCCATGGACTTTACAGTGTTTCCTAGCCTCAGTGCAGTGGGCAGCTGGGAGGAGGTGCTTTTATTCTCCATGGACTTTACAGTGTTTCCTAGCCTCAGTGCAGTGGGCAGCTGGGAGGAGGTGCTCTTATTCTCCATGGACTTTACAGTGTTTCCTATCCTCAGTGCAGTGGGTAGCTGGGAGGAGGTGCTCTTATTCTCCATGGACTTTACAGTGTTTCCTATCCTCAGTGCAGTGGGCAGCTGGGAGGAGGTGCTCTTATTCTCCATGGACTTTACAGTGTTTCCTATCCTCAGTGCAGTGGGCAGCTGGGAGGAGGTGCTCTTATTCTCCATGGACTTTACAGTGTTTCCTAGCCTCAGTGCAGTGGGTAGCTGGGAGGAGGTGCTCTTATTCTCCATGGACTTTACAGTGTTTCCTATCCTCAGTGCAGTGGGCAGCTGGGAGGTGCTCTTATTCTCCATGGACTTTACAGTGTTTCCTAGCCTCAGTGCAGTGGGCAGCTGGGAGGAGGTGCTCTTATTCTCCATGGACTTTACAGTGTTTCCTAGCCTCAGTGCAGTGGGCAGCTGGGAGGAGGTGCTCTTATTCTCCATGGACTTTACAGTGTTTCCTAGCCTCAGTGCAGTGGGTAGCTGGGAGGAGGTGCTCTTATTCTCCATGGACTTTACAGTGTTTCCTAGCCTCAGTGCAGTGGGCAGCTGGGAGGAGGTGCTCTTATTCTCCATGGACTTTACAGTGACTTTACAGGCTAACACAGAGAGAGAGGCTAACAGAGAGGCTAACAAAAAGGCTAACAGAGAGGCTAACAAAAAGGCTAACAGAGAGGCTAACAGAGAGAACAAGGTTAAAAGAGAGAGTGAGGCTAACAGATGCTAACAGAAAGGCTAACAGAGAGAGCAAGGCTAACAGAGGCTAACAGAGTGAGAGAGGCTAACAGAGAGAGCGAGGCTAACAGAGAGTGGGGCTAGCAGAGAGAGAGAGGCTAACAGAGAATGCGAGGCTAACAGTATAAGGGTTGCCTATAGAGACAGAGAGGGTAACAGAACAGTATCTAACCAGCAGTAGAAGGGTTGCCTATAGAGACAGAGGGTAACAGAACAGTATAAGGGTTGCCTATAGAGACAGAGGGTAACAGAACAGTATAAGGGTTGCCTATAGAGACAGAGGGTAACAGAACAGTATAAGGGTTGCCTATAGAGACAGAGAGGGTAACAGAACAGTATAAGGGTTGCCTATAGAGACAGAGGGTAACAGAACAGTATAAGGGTTGCCTATAGAGACAGAGAGGTAACAGAACAGTATAAGGGTTGCCTATAGAGACAGAGAGGGTAACAGAACAGTATCTAACCAGCAGTATAAGGGTTGCCTATAGAGACAGAGGGTAACAGAACAGTATAAGGGTTGCCTATAGAGACAGAGAGGGTAACAGAACAGTATCTAACCAGCAGTATAAGGGTTGCCTATAGAGACAGAGGGTAACAGAACAGTATCTAACCAGCAGTATAAGGGTTGCCTATAGAGACAGAGAGGGTAACAGAACAGTATCTAACCAGCAGTATAAGGGTTGCCTATAGAGACAGAGGGTAACAGAACAGTATAAGGGTTGCCTATAGAGACAGAGGGTAACAGAACAGTATAAGGGTTGCCTATAGAGACAGAGGGTAACAGAACAGTATAAGGATTGCCTATAGAGACAGAGAGGGTAACAGAACAGTATAAGGGTTGCCTATAGAGACAGAGAGGGTAACAGAACAGTATCTAACCAGCAGTATAAGGGTTGCCTATAGAGACAGAGAGGGTAACAGAACAGTATAAGGGTTGCCTATAGAGACAGAGAGGGTAACAGAACAGTATAAGGGTTGCCTATAGAGACAGAGGGTAACAGAACAGTATAAGCATTGCCTATAGAGACAGAGAGGGTAACAGAACAGTATCTAACCAGCAGTATAAGGGTTGCCTATAGAGACAGAGGGTAACAGAACAGTATAAGGGTTGCCTATAGAGACAGAGGGTAACAGAACAGTATACAGATTGCCTATAGAGACAGAGGGTAACAGAACAGTATAAGGGTTGCCTATAGAGACAGAGGGTAACAGAACAGTATCTAACCAGCAGTATAAGGGTTGCCTATAGAGACAGAGGGTAACAGAACAGTATAAGGGTTGCCTATAGAGACAGAGAGGGTAACAGAACAGTATCTAACCAGCAGTATAAGGGTTGCCTATAGAGACAGAGAGGGTAACAGAACAGTATAAGGGTTGCCTATAGAGACAGAGGGTAACAGAACAGTATCTAACCAGCAGTAGAAGGGTTGCCTATAGAGACAGAGAGGGTAACAGAACAGTATAAGGGTTGCCTATAGAGACAGAGAGGGTAACAGAACAGTATCTAACCAGCAGTATAAGGGTTGCCTATAGAGACAGAGGGTAACAGAACAGTATAAGGGTTGCCTATAGAGACAGAGGGTAACAGAACAGTATAAGGGTTGCCTATAGAGACAGAGGGTAACAGAACAGTATAAGGGTTGCCTATAGAGACAGAGAGGGTAACAGAACAGTATCTAACCAGCAGTATAAGGGTTGCCTATAGAGACAGAGAGGGTAACAGAACAGTATAAGGGTTGCCTATAGAGACAGAGAGGTAACAGAACAGTATAAGGGTTGCCTATAGAGACAGAGGGTAACAGAACAGTATCTAACCAGCAGTATACAGGTTGCCTATAGAGACAGAGGGTAACAGAACAGTATAAGGATTGCCTATAGAGACAGAGGGTAACAGAACAGTATAAGGGTTGCCTATAGAGACAGAGAGGTAACAGAACAGTATAAGGGTTGCCTATAGAGACAGAGGGTAACAGAACAGTATAAGGGTTGCCTATAGAGACAGAGAGGTCACAGAACAGTATAAGGGTTGCCTATAGAGACAGAGAGGGTAACAGAACAGTATCTAACCAGCAGTATAAGGGTTGCCTATAGAGACAGAGGGTAATATAACAGTATAAGGGTTGCCTATAGAGACAGAGGGTAACCTCTTTCTATCTAACCAGCAGTATAAGGGTTGCCTATAGAGACAGAGGGTAACAGAACAGTATAAGGGTTGCCTATAGAGACAGAGAGGGTAACAGAACAGTATCTAACCAGCAGTATAAGGGTTGCCTATAGAGACAGAGGGTAACAGAACAGTATAAGGGTTGCCTATAGAGACAGAGGGTAACAGAACAGTATCTAACCAGCAGTATACAGGTTGCCTATAGAGACAGAGGGTAACAGAACAGTATAAGGGTTGCCTATAGAGACAGAGAGGGTAACAGAACAGTATCTAACCAGCAGTATACAGGTTGCCTATAGAGACAGAGGGTAACAGAACAGTATCTAACCAGCAGTATAAGAGTTGCCTATAGAGACAGAGAGGGTAACAGAACAGTATCTAAGCAGCAGTATAAGGGTTGCCTATAGAGACAGAGAGGTAACAGAACAGTATAAGGGTTGCCTATAGAGACAGAGGGTAACAGAACAGTATAAGGGTTGCCTATAGAGACAGAGGGTAACAGAACAGTATCTAACCAGCAGTATAAGGGTTGCCTATAGAGACAGAGGGCAAACAGAACAGTATAAGGGTTGCCTATAGAGACAGAGGGTAACAGAACAGTATAAGGGTTGCCTATAGAGACAGAGGGTAACAGAACAGGATCAGGGTTGCCTAACCTAGAGACAGAGAGGCTCAGAACCTATAAGGGTTGCCTATAGAGAGAGAGGGTAACAAAACACTATAAGGGTTGCCTATAGAGACAGAGAGGGTAACAGAACAGTATCTAACCAGCAGTATAAGGGTTGCCTATAGAGACAGAGAGGGTAACAGAACAGTATAAGGGTTGCCTATAGAGACAGAGAGGGTAACAGAACAGTATAAGGGTTGCCTATAGAGACAGAGGGTAAAGAACAGTATAAGGGTTCCTATAGAGACAGAGAGGGTAACAGAACAGTATCTAACCAGCAGTATAAGGGTTGCCTATAGAGACAGAGGGTAACAGAACAGTAGACCATGGGTTGCCTATAGAGACAGAGAGGTAACAGAACAGTATAAGGGTTGCCTATAGAGACAGAGGGTAACAGAACAGTATAACCTCCTGCCTGCTCGCCATAGAGACACAGAGGGTAACAGAACAGCTCAGCCCAGTAAGGGTTGCCTATAGAGACAGAGGGTAACAGAACAGTATAAGGGTTGCCATAGAGACAGAGGGTAACAGAACAGTATAAGGGTTGCCTTTAGAGACAGAGAGGGTAACAGAACAGTCCCTAAGGGTCTGCCCCTAGAGACAGAGAGGGTAACAGAACAGTATCTAACCAGCAGTATACAGGTTGCCTATAGAGACAGAGGGTAACAGAACAGTATCTAACCAGCAGTATAAGGATTGCCTATAGAGACAGAGGGTAACAGAACAGTATCTAACCAGCAGTATACAGGTTGCCTATAGAGACAGAGGGTAACAGAACAGTATAAGGGTTGCCTATAGAGACAGAGAGGGTAACAGAACAGTATAAGGGTTGCCTATAGAGACAGAGAGGGTAACAGAACAGTATCTAACCAGCAGTATACAGGTTGCCTATAGAGACAGAGGGTAACAGAACAGTATAAGGGTTGCCTATAGAGACAGAGAGGGTAACAGAACAGTATAAGGGTTGCCTATAGAGACAGAGGGTAACAGAACAGTATCTAACCAGCAGTAGAAGGGTTGCCTATAGAGACAGAGGGTAACAGAACAGTATCTAACCAGCAGTAGAAGGGTTGCCTATAGAGACAGAGGGTAACAGAACAGTATAAGGATTGCCTGGGAACAGGTCCTCTCTCTGTTTAACGCCCTCTACGTACTACGCCATTGTTTCCTTTATCAATTCAAATTATTACCATTGAAATCCCTGTTCTGTACCGCAGCCATATCATACCAGAAGAGTTTCCCCTTTCTTCTACAGGGATCTAATCAGACAATACAAAGACACCCCCCTCTCAGCCCACACGGCCCTGCCTCAGCCCCCTCTCATCCCACACAGCCCTGCCTCAGCCCCCTCTCAGCCCACACAGCCCTGCCTCAGCCCCATCTCATCCCACACAGCCCTGCCTCAGCCCCCTCTCAGCCCACACAGCCCTGCCTCAGCCCCTGCCTCATCCCACAGCCCTGCCTCAGCCCCATCTCATCCCACACAGCCCTGCCTCAGCCCCCTCTCAGCCTACACCCCTGCCTCAGCCCCATCTCAGCCCACACAGCCCTGCCTCAGCCCCTCTCATCCCACAGCCCTGCCTCAGCCCCTCTCACCCCTGCCTCAGTCCCCCTCTCAGCCCACACAGCCCTGCCTCAGCCCCCTCTCATTCTACACAGCCCTGCCTCAGCACCCTCTCAGCCCACACAGCCCTGCCTCAGCCCCCTCTCAGCCCACACTGCCCTGCCTCAGCCCCCTCTCAGCCCACACAGCCCTGCCTCAGTCCCCCTCTCAGCCCACACAGCCCTGCCTCAGTCCCCCCTCTCAGCCCACACAGCCCTGCCTCAGCACCCTCTCAGCCCACACAGCCCTGCCTCAGCCCCCCTCTCAGCCCACACAGCCCTGCCTC
>NC_088409.1:1487576-1498338 GCF_034236695.1 Oncorhynchus nerka | reverse complement strand
GTAACACAGACCTGATGTCTGACTTTAACACTGTAACACAGCCCCTGATACAGCCCTGATGTCTGACTTTAACACTGTAACACAGCCCTGATACAGCCCTGATGTCTGACTGTAACACTGTAACACAGCCCTGATACAGTCCTGATGTCTGACTTAACACTGTAACACAGCCCTGATGTCTGACTTTAACACTGTAACACAGCCCTGATGTCTGACTTTAACACTGTAACACAGCCCTGATGTCTGACTTTAACACTGTAACACAGCCCTGATGTCTGACTTTAACACTGTAACACAGCCCTGATGTCTGACTTTAACACTGTAACACAGCCCTGATACAGTCCTGATGTCTGACTTTAACACTGTAACACAGCCCTGACACAGTCCTGATGTCTGACTTTAACACTGTAACACAGCCCTGATACAGCCCTGATGTCTGACTTTAACACTGTAACACAGCCCTGACACTGCCCTGATGTCTGACTGTAACACTGTAACACAGCCCTGATGTCTGACTGTAACACAGCCCTGATACAGCCCTGATGTCTGACTGTAACACTGTAACACAGCCCTGATGTCTGACTGTAACACTGTAACACAGCCCTGATGTCTGACTGTAACACTGTAACACAGTCCTGATGTCTGACTTTAACACTGTAACACAGCCCTGATACAGCCCTGATGTCTGACTGTAACACTGTAACACAGCCCTGATACAGCCCTGATGTCTGACTGTAACACTGTAACACAGCCCTGATGTCTGACTGTAACACTGTAACACAGCCTGATACAGCCCTGATGTCTGACTGTAACACTGTAACACAGCCCCGCCACAGTCCTGATGTCTGACTGTAACACAGCCCTGATACAGTCCTATTGTCTGACTTTAACACTGTAACACAGCCCTGATACAGCCTGATGTCTGACTGTAACACTGTAACACAGCCCTGATACAGCCCTGATGTCTGACTGTAACACTGTAACACAGCCCTGTTGTCTGACTGTAACACTGTAACAGAGCCCTGATGTCTGACTGTAACACTGTAACACAGCCCTGATACAGCCCTGATGTCTGACTGTAACACTGTAACACAGCCCTGATATCTGACTGTAACACTGTAACACAGCCCTGATGTCTGACTTTAACACTGTAACACTGTAACACAGCCCTGATACAGCCCTGATGTCTGACTTTAACACTGTAACACAGCCCTGATACAGTCCTGATGTCTGACTGTAACACTGTAACACAGCCCTGATACAGTCCTGATGTCTGACTGTAACACTGTAACACATCCCTGATACAGTCCTGATGTCTGACTTTAACACTGTAACACTGCCCTGATGTCTGACTTTAACACTGTAACACAGCCCTGATGTCTGACTGTAACACTGTAACACAGCCCTGATACAGTCCTGATGTCTGACTTTAACACTGTAACACAGCCCTGATGTCTGACTTTAACACTGTAACACTGCCCTGATACAGCCCTGATGTCTGACTGTAACACTGTAACACAGCCCTGATACAGCCCTGATGTCTGACTGTAACACTGTAACACAGCCCTGATGTCTGACTTTAACACTGTAACACAGCCCTGATACAGCCCTGATGTCCCTGACTGTAACACTGTAACACAGCCCTGTTGTCTGACTGTAACACTGTAACAGAGCCCTGATGTCTGACTGTAACACTGTAACACAGCCTGATACAGCCCTGATGTCTGACTGTAACACTGTAACACAGCCCTGATATCTGACTGTAACACTGTAACACTGTAACACAGCCCTGATGTCTGACTTTAACACTGTAACACTGTAACACAGCCCTGATACAGCCCTGATGTCTGACTTTAACACTGTAACACAGCCTGATACAGTCCTGATGTCTGACTGTAACACTGTAACACAGCCCTGATACAGTCCTGATGTCTGACTGTAACACTGTAACACATCCCTGATACAGCCCTGATGTCTGACTGTAACACTGTAACACAGTCCTGATGTCTGACTTTAACACCGTAACACAGCCCTGATACAGTCCTGATGTCTGACTTTAACACTGTAACACTGCCCTGATGTCTGACTTTAACACTGTAACACAGCCCTGGTGTCTGACTGTAACACTGTAACACAGCCCTGATACAGTCCTGATGTCTGACTTTAACACTGTAACACAGCCCTGATGTCTGACTTTAACACTGTAACACTGCCCTGATACAGCCCTGATGTCTGACTGTAACACTGTAACACAGCCCTGATACAGCCCTGATGTCTGACTGTAACACTGTAACACTGTAACACAGCCTGATGTCCTGACTTTAACACTGTAACACAGCCCTGATACAGCCCTGATGTCTGACTTTAACCCTGTAACACAGCCCTGATGTCTGACTGTAACACTGTAACACAGCCCGATACAGCCTGATGTCTGACTTTAACACTGTAACACTGTAACACAGCCTGATACAGCCCTGATGTCTGACTTTAACACTGTAACACAGCCCTGATGTCTGACTTTAACACTGTAACACAGCCCTGATGTCTGACTGTAACACTGTAACACAGCCCTGATACAGCCCTGATGTCTGACTTTAACACTGTAACACAGCCCTGATGTCTGACTGTAACACTGTAACACAGACCTGATGTCTGACTTTAACACTGTAACACAGCCCTGATACAGCCCTGATGTCTGACTTTAACACTGTAACACAGCCCTGATACAGCCCTGATGTCTGACTGTAACACTGTAACACAGCCCTGATACAGGCCTGATGTCTGACTTTAACACTGTAACACAGCCCTGATGTCTGACTTTAACACTGTAACACAGCCCTGATACAGCCCTGATGTCTGACTTTAACACTGTAACACAGCCCTGACACAGTCCTGATGTCTGACTTTAACACTGTAACACAGCCCTGATACAGCCCTGATGTCTGACTGTAACACTGTAACACAGCCCTGATGTCTGACTGTAACACTGTAACACAGCCCTGATGTCTGACTGTAACACTGTAACACAGTCCTGATGTCTGACTTTAACACTGTAACACAGCCCTGATACAGTCCTGATGTCTGACTTTAACACTGTAACACAGCCCTGATACAGCCCTGATGTCTGACTTTAACACTGTAACACAGCCCTGACACTGCCCTGATGTCTGACTGTAACACTGTAACACAGCCCTGATGTCTGACTGTAACACAGCCCTGATACAGCCCTGATGTCTGACTGTAACACTGTAACACAGCCCTGATGTCTGACTGTAACACTGTAACACAGCCCTGATGTCTGACTGTAACACTGTAACACAGTCCTGATGTCTGACTTTAACACTGTAACACAGCCCTGATACAGCCCTGATGTCTGACTGTAACACTGTAACACAGCCCTGATACAGCCCTGATGTCTGACTGTAACACTGTAACACAGCCCTGATGTCTGACTGTAACACTGTAACACAGCCCTGATACAGCCCTGATGTCTGACTGTAACACTGTAACACAGCCCTGATACAGTCCTGATGTCTGACTGTAACACTGTAACACAGCCCTGATACAGTCCTGATGTCTGACTTTAACACTGTAACACAGCCCTGATGTCTGACTTTAACACTGTAACACAGCCCTGATACAGCCCTGATGTCTGACTTTAACACTGTAACACAGCCCTGATGTCTGACTTTAACACTGTAATACAGCCCTGATGTCTGACTTTAACACTGTAACACAGCCCTGATGTCTGACTTTAACACTGTAACACAGCCCTGATGTCTGACTTTAACACTGTAACACAGCCCTGACACAGTCCTGATGTCTGACTTTAACACTGTAACACAGCCCTGATACAGCCCTGATGTCTGACTTTAACACTGTAACACAGCCCTGACACTGCCCTGATGTCTGACTGTAAACCTGTAAACACAGCCCTGATGTCTGACTGTAACACAGCCTGATACAGCCCTGATGTCTGACTGTAACACTGTAACACAGCCCTGATGTCTGACTGTAACACTGTAACACAGCCCTGATGTCTGACTGTAACACTGTAACACAGCCTGATGTCTGACTTTAACACTGTAACACAGCCTGATACAGCCCTGATGTCTGACTTTAACACTGTAACACAGCCCTGATGTCTGACTGTAACACTGTAACACAGCCCTGATGTCTGACTGTAACACTGTAACACAGCCCTGATACAGTCCTGATGTCTGACTGTAACACTGTAACACAGCCCTGATACAGTCTGATGTCTGACTTTAACACTGTAACACAGCCCTGATGTCTGACTTTAACACTGTAACACAGCCCCTGATACAGCCCTGATGTCTGACTTTAACACTGTAACACAGCCCTGATGTCTGACTTTAACACTGTAATACAGCCCTGATGTCTGACTTTAACACTGTAACACAGCCCTGATGTCTGACTTTAACACTGTAACACAGCCCTGATGTCTGACTTTAACACTGTAACACAGCCCTGACACAGTCCTGACGTCTGACTTTAACACTGTAACACAGCCCTGATACAGCCCTGATGTCTGACTTTAACACTGTAACACAGCCCCGACACTGCCCTGATGTCTGACTGTAACACTGTAACACAGCCCTGATGTCTGACTGTAACACAGCCCTGATACAGCCCTGATGTCTGACTGTAACACTGTAACACAGCCCTGATGTCTGACTGTAACACTGTAACACAGCCCTGATGTCTGACTGTAACACTGTAACACAGCCCTGATGTCTGACTGTAACACTGTAACACAGCCCTGATACAGCCCTGATGTCTGACTGTAACACTGTAACACAGCCCTGATACAGCCCTGATGTCTGACTGTAACACTGTAACACAGCCCTGATGCAGCCCTGATGTCTGACTTTAACACTGTAACACAGCCCTGATACAGCCCTGATGTCTGACTGTAACACTGTAACACAGCCCTGATACAGCCCTGATGTCTGACTGTAACACTGTAACACAGCCCTGATGTCTGACTGTAACACTGTAACACAGCCCTGATACAGCCCTGATGTCTGACTGTAACACTGTAACACAGCCCTGATGTCTGACTGTAACACTGTAACACAGCCCTGATACAGCCCTGATGTCTGACTGTAACACTGTAACACAGCCCAGATACAGCCCTGATGTCTGACTGTAACACTGTAACACAGCCCTGATGTCTGACTGTAACACTGTAACACAGCCCTGATGTCTGACTGTAACACTGTAACACTGTAACACTGTAACACAGCCCTGATGTCTGACTGTAACACAGCCCTGATACAGCCCTGATGTCTGACTGTAACACTGTAACACAGCCCTGATGTCTGACTGTAACACTGTAACACTGTAACACTTTAACACTGTAACACAGCCCTGATGTCTGACTGTAACACTGTAACACTGTAACACTGTAACACAGCCCTGATGTCTGACTGTAACACAGCCCTGATACAGCCCTGATGTCTGACTGTAACACTGTAACACAGTCCTGATGTCTGACTTTAACACTGTAACACAGCCCTGATGTCTGACTGTAACACTGTAACACTGTAACTCTGTAACACAGCCATGATGTCTGACTGTAACACTGTAACACAGCCCTGATGTCTGACTGTAACACTGTAACACTGTAACTCTGTGACACAGCCCTGATGTCTGACTGTAACACAGCCCTGATACAGAAGAGGTCTGATGTGGTCGGGAGGCTTTCCTCTGTGTGTCTGATACAACGAGCTGCTGCAACGGCGGAGCTCCGTGAGAGGATTTAAACTAACATTACAGCTAATCTCTCCTGTCAGATGACGGAGAAACAAAAGAAACAAAATGGACGTCTTTATTCAGATGCTTTTCAGAGGTTCCCCAAGCGCAACGGGAACTCAAATATCTCCTGCATGAGATGTATACAAGGGATTATATTAAACAGACAAATACTAATCATGACATGAGTGTTAATTATGTTGCCAGGGTTGACTGGTGGCAGCCTCTGAACTGACAGACAGATTATCTGAAGGTTTAGCAGTCCGCCCTCACAGACAGGGCAGGCTTTTACAAACATGACTAAAAATCCATGTCACCTACAAGATGTTGTTTTAGATAGAAAAAGGAGAATCCTAATTAGCACAGCATGTTTTTGTTTTAGAACAGGGCACTAGTTTGACATTGGGCTGATGAGGTAACGCCATGGTATTATTCAAAAGATAGTGAGACAAAACGAAACGTATAGAAGTCGTGTCGTTTCAACCCCCAGGCCGTTCAGAAAACTGAAAGCTAGCAGCTAGCTAGCTACAATACAAGGCTATATATATCTGTGCGGCAGGATAGCCTAGTGGTTAGAGCGTTGAACTGGTAACTGGAAGGTTGGGAGTTTGAATCCCCAGCTGACAAGGTACAAATCTGTCGTTCTGCCCCTGAACAGGAAGTTAACCCACTGTTCCTAGGCCGTCATTGAAAATAAGAATTTGTTCTCAACTGACTTGCCTAGTTAAATAAAATATGTTATTTTAGGTTCTAGAAAACTGCTAGCTAGCTGCTAGATAGCTACAATACAAGGCTATATGATATTTTACGTTCTAGAAAACTGCTAGCTAGCTAAATTAGTAGGCCTACATTAATAGCTACTCTACAGTCTTCTTAGCCACGTACTGCATAGCTAGATTGACTGTGTTGAGAATCACAAGCTCTTTTCCATCTGTTTTTTTGTCCAAAATATAATATATATATAATATAATAATAATATATATATTATATATATTATATATATATATTATATTATATTATATAATATATATATATATATATATTATTATATATATATATATTATTATATTATATAATTATTATTATATTATATATTATTATATTATTATATATTATGTTATCTTACAAGCAACACACACAATATTATATTATTATATATTATTATATTATTATATATTATTATATATTATTATATTATTATATATTATTATATTATTATATATTATTATATTATTATATTATTATATTATTATATATTATTATTATAATAATATATTAATAATATATAATAATATATTAATATATTATTATATTATATAATAATAATATATATTATTATATTATATTATATATATATATATTATATATATAATATAATATAATGTGTTCATCCCCAGAATGGCTGGAGGCAGCAAACATTGTACTATATGTGATTTACAAGCTAACAGCAATATGTATTAGACCACCTAGCCCTTTGAGGGTGACTTGTATTAATCATGTATTGAGTGCATCTGTTTTAATTCTGCCAACAACAACCTTACTGTACATAATGGAGTGTTGAGTCGAATAGAAGCTGCTTTTAAAACCTGTTATGAAGTTGATTTTGAAGCATAAAAACTGCAGATGTGATATTTTACACCACACTATGACTCTCTGTTTGTTTAATTCCTGCAAAGTAGTTAAAACGCTGTCAGTTCCACTTTAGACCCCGAGTGGTACGGAGACGATCCAGTTCTGCTGACTATCCTACAATTCAGGAGGATTGTGTGTCTATTAAACATTGTAATCGGGCGGCCTGCACCCCCTGTTCATTAACCCCAGAGATATGGTAGTGACTTTTAACTCTAACTCTTACAACATGAGCTCATGAAGTAACTATCTCCTTAAATATGTAAAGTATATAGCTTAAACCAGAGAGTGATTATGGCTTAAGACTAAAACTCTCTACTCCTGGATATATTCTACACTGAGATCCGTTTTAAAACATTCCCTTTATCTGCCTTAACAAGCAGAAGAAAGTTCATATCTTAAACTGCCGAGAGACAATTTGATGAGGTTGTAATATAAAGAGTACCCTCTTCATATTTCAGAGTGAGTTTGACCTCTGTCGGGAGCTGAACCAGGAAGTAACAGGGAAGTGTTCCTGCAGCCGTAAGCTGCACCAGGGAAGTGTTCAGGTGTTAACAGGTAATTAGTGTCGCTGTTTCATCACAGTGACGATCAGGTGATGTAGGCGGAGATAAACGGCTTCATTATCATGTGTTATAACAGGGGAGAGATTATATCCCTTTGGTAGATATTGCTTTTAAAGAGCTGAACAAAGCCTCTTTCCTGTGATGGTCTTCCTACACTATCAGACTGTTAAATGACTCATTAAAGATTAGCTTTCACTTTAATATTAGAACATCGGTCAAAATGGTTCCCGGTCCAAAACATTCAAAAATAATCACCATTATTGTCAATGCATCAAGTGTCAGCAAGCGTCAATGCATTCATCCATGTAGCCACAACAAGAGAGAGGGGAGAGAGAGAGAGAGAGAGAGAGGAGAGAGAGAGAGAGAGAGAGAGAGAGAGAGAGAGAGTGTCAGCAAGCGTCAATGCATTCATCCATGTGGCCACAACAAGAGATTCACAACAATTCCTTCGAACTCATTATCTTTGTCCTAAAACGACCCTAAAGGCCTCTGGGATTGACAGACCAAGACAAGCCACTCTAAGATGGAGTACCAGAGAGAAGAGAGAGAGGAGAAAAGAGAGAGAGAGAGAGAGGAGAGAGAGTGAAGAGAAAAGAGAGAGAGAGAGAGGAGAGAGAAGAGAGAGAGAAGAGAGAGAGGGAGAAGAGAGAGAAGAGAGAGAAGAGAGAGAGAGAAGAGAAAGAGGTGAGAGAGGAGAGAGAGAGAGGAGAGAGAGAGGAGAGAGAAGAGAGAGAGAAGAGAGAGAGAAGAGAGAGAGAGAGGAGAGAGAGAGAGGAGAGAGAAGAGAGAGAGAGAGAGAGAGAGAGGGAGAAGAGAGAGAGAGAAGAGAAAGAGAAGAGAGAGAGATGAGAGAGAAGAGAGAGAGAGAGAGAGAGAGGAGAAGAGAGAGAGAGAGAGAGAAGAGAGAGAGAGAAGAGAGAGGAGAAGAGAGAGAGAGAGGAGAGAGAGAGGAGAGAGAAGAGAGAGAGAGAGAAGAGAGAGAGGGAGAAGAGAGAAGAGAGAGAGAGAGAGAGGAAGAGAAGAGAGAGAGAGAGAGAGAAGAGAGAGAGGGAGAAGAGAGAGAGAGAGAGAAGAGAGAAGAGAGAGAGAAAGAAAGAGAAGAGAGAGAGAGATGAGAGAGAAGAGAGAGAGAGAGAGAGAGGGAGAGATACCATAATAATGGTATTGGTATCAGATGCATTGTGGAGAAAGGGCAGGCTGATTTCTCCCATCTTCCTGTGATTGTGACGGAGACATTAGGCGGGTCGAGGGTCAGGCTAGGAGGAGACAGCATTGTGTTCAAACTGTCACGCATCACCACCTAGTTTGACATGCACAGGCCCGTTTGTTGTCTGTCCAACATGCAAATTGCAGACTGCTGTCACACAGCAGCAGATATATGTGGAGGAGATGAGACCACCTGACCACCTGTAACCAGTGAAAAGAGTGATGGACAAGCATTCAGCTCTGCCATTCACAGCTCCTTCAGCCCCTCACACAACGTGTCAAATATCTATTCTTAATATTCAAGAGCAGGAAGTGGAGTGATGGGGAGATCTGAGCTGCAGCAGGTAATGAGCTGCTGGCTGGAGACAGCTGAGGGTCAGGGTGACTTTATATGTTTTTAATTAGGGTCCAGCACTATATTCGTTAGGTAGCTGTCTTTAAATAGGGAGAAGACTATAGTTGTTAGGTAGCTGTCTTTATATAGTGTCCAGGACTATAGTTGTTAGGTAGCTGTCTTTATATAGTGTCCAGGACTATAGTTGTTAGGTAGCTGTCTTTATATAGTGTCCAGGACTATAGTTGTTAGGTAGCTGTCTTTATATAGGGAGAAGACTATGTTAGGTAGCTGTTAGGTAGCTGTCTTTATATAGGGTCCAGGACTATAGTTGTTAGGTAGCTGTCTTTATATAGGAGAAGACTATAGTCTATAGTTGTTAGGTAGCTGTCTTTATATAGTGTCCAGGACTATAGTTGTTAGGTAGCTGTCTTTATATAGTGTCCAGGACTATAGTTGTTAGGTAGCTGTCTTTATATAGTGTCCAGGACTATAGTTGTTAGGTAGCTGTCTTTATATAGGGAGAAGACTATAGTCATTAGGTAGCTGTCTTTATATAGTGTCCAGGACTATAGTTGTTAGGTTGCTGTCTTTATATAGGATCCAGGACTATAGTTGTTAGGTAGCAGTCTTTATATAGGGAGAAGACTATAGTTGTTAGGTAGCTGTCTTTATATAGTGTCCAGGACTATAGTTGTTAGGTTGCTGTCTTTATATAGGATCCAGGACTATAGTTGTTAGGTAGCTGTCTTTATATAGGGAGAAGACTATAGTTGTTAGGTAGCTGTCTTTATATAGTGTCCAGGACTATAGTTGTTAGGTAGCTGTCTTTATATAGTGTCCAGGACTATAGTTGTTAGGTAGCTGTCTTTATATAGTGTCCAGGACTATAGTTGTTAGGTAGCTGTCTTTATATAGGATCCAGGACTATAGTTGTCAGGTAGCTGTCTTTATATAGGATCCAGGACTATAGTTGTCAGGTAGCTGTCTTTATATAGGATCCAGGACTATAGTTGTTAGGTAGCTGTCTTTATATAGGGAGAAGACTATAGTTGTTAGGTAGCTGTCTTTATATAGTGTCCAGGACTATAGTTGTTAGGTAGCTGTCTTTATATAGTGATCCAGGACTATAGTTGTTAGGTAGCTGTCTTTATATAGGATCCAGGACTATAGTTGTTAGATAGCTGTCTTTATATAGTGTCCAGGACTATAGTTGTTAGGTAGCTGTCTTTAAATAGGGAGAAGACTA